>NW_010426260.1:0-24571 GCF_000710305.1 Buceros rhinoceros silvestris | reverse complement strand
GCCAGTTCCCACCCACCACACAGACCACTTGACTAGACCACAATGCATCACCTGGAGGAGGGTGTGGGGAAAAGTATGGAAAGCCTTGGAGAAATCCAAATAGTCAATGTCCATGGGTTGCCCCACATCAGCCACGGAGGTTACTTCACCATAGAAGGGAATCAGGTTTGTCAAGTATGATCTGCCCTTGGTGAATCCATGTTGGCTTTTCCCAATCACATGCTTCATTTTAGTTGGGATAGACCCCCAGAAGATTCATTCCGTAACTTTCCCAGGGTTTGAAGTAAGACTGATGGACTTATTTTCCTGGATCTTCCTTTAAGCCCTTCTTGTAGGTGGGGGTTCCATTAGCCTTCTTCCAGTCTCCTGGGACATCCCTGGATCTCCACAGCTTCTCAAAGTTTATGGAGAGCAGCCTTGCAACAATGTCAGACAGCTCTTTTGACATCTTTGGGTGGGTAATGGCAAGGTCCTTTGATTTGTAGGGATCAAGATCCTGGAACAGTTCACATACCAAAAGTACTCATATAAAATGTTTTGTAAGTAATTTCATATTAAATTGTCAAAAATTATTCTTAAACTTCTGTAAATATTAATTCAATACACAAAAATACTCTCAAGATTGAAAACCCTGTGAATTTCTTTTAATAACCACTTTTATTTCTATTTTATCTAGAAATGAATAGATCTAATAGTCAAACACAGAATAAAAGTAATTAAAGAAATTTTGCTATAATGTGTTTGCTTTGTTCGTCTGAATGCAAGAAATAAAGACTATTTTCTGAAGCTGGAGGAATACAGACCAGAAGCTCGAGTAAGAGAAGCCGAGTGCTTCAGATCTATCTGTGTTGTGGACAGCGATGTCTAATAGAGATTGTCCCGCTGTGCACAATATCCTCTTATTCAGCTGGAAACGAACGCTGCTTTTGTCTCATTAAACAGTGTGTTATTCTATGTTTAAAGTTATTTCTAGTGCCCCTGTGCAGATTCCGGGGTGTGCTGGCAGAAGCCCTAAATCACTGTACTTACACTCGATAGCACTGCAGCAGCGGTGCAGGTCCAATAAACCCCCTTCCAGCTGATACAGTTTTTCCTTTCATTTGGGAACTGGTATTAGCTCTACCCTCTAAAGAACACTTTTGTTGATATAATCTCTGCCTTTATGGAAAGGGTTTTCTGGAGTGATGACACTAGTATATCTATGCTGACAAAGCTCTTCAGCACAGCTTTCGGAGTAATCCTTCTGATACCAGCAAGACTGCTCACAGACTCAGTTGCCATCAAGCAAAAAATCACAATAGAGGAACTACAGATCAGGAGGAGAGGTGGTATAAAATGTGGCTTTTTGGAGCCAGGCAAACTATTCACCCAACAAATGACATAGCCAAGTGACCAACTTTGAGGGGACTGAAACTGTCAGTGAAACAGGCTGGAGAGCCTGCCAAAAAGCCAGATGCTGCTACTGAAAAACTACCTCCCACAACCTGGCTTTGGTGTCTCACAGAGCTGGCACGCAGCAGCACCTGCTTTGCTAAACCACAGTCTGTCTTGAGCACGTTGTTTTACCAGCCTTTCCTCTGATCGATAACTGGATGATATTATTCTGGGTTTACTCATTAAATTCTCCTTGGCCACTGTTGTTCTTTTGATAAACGAAAGCAAAAAGAGAGTAAATGTGAACACCATGTTTTGGAGGAAAAAAAAAGGTTGATTTCTTTTAAAAATGCTGCACAGGGCGTACAATCTCCAAACCTTGTTGTTTGCTTACTGGTGTAATTTATTTCCTCAATATTTTGACATTATCCAGGGATGACTGTTGGCACTAGAGTTGTCACTACTTGGAGAAAATGAGCAATTTAATGAATTTCTGTTCTCTCAGCCACTGACAATTAAGGTTATTGCTTAATATTGCCTGCTGGATGTGGAAAGGAAGTTTATGGGCAGTTCTGGTGTATATAGAAGGAAATAAAACGTACCTTTTGGTTGTGCTTTCTGCAGAATACCCATAGAAAGGGCTTGGGAAGAAGGAAAAATAAAACCCCAAAATTTCTGCATCTGAAATCAGAACTCCTGCATTTTGTTGAGAAGGGAATGTCTTTTCAAGAATTAGCCCTTCTTTATGCATGACTAAATTTTATTAGTCATGACATGGTGAAGTTCTGCTGTCGGAAACAGAGCTCTTGCCCCATGTGAGCTGAAGAGCTGGTATGATAACTACAAAAGGAGACATCAAAGTAGAGCTTATTTCGGACTGAGTTGCATCTGTAGAGGAATTTCATTGCTACAGGTCTACAAGAGCAACATCCCATCAACAAATCTAGACGTAGCTACTGGAGAAAAGAGGTTCAACAGACTGAACGGAGAAATTATTTCTCAGTGATTGTTGAAAACAGAATTAATAGAACTAGACAGAGGGTTTTGGTTTTTTCTCTCAGAAGAAAATTCTCAGTTGCTCATAGTCAAAAAAGACAGGATGCAAATGGAGGCCATCGTAAAATAATCCAAGAGAATTTCTGAGAACAAAACAGTTGACACTTTGCCATTGCTATGAAATATGATTTACAGAAGAAAATGAAGTGGTTGCTGCAAAAATGGGGAAAGCATAACATTATCAGTGCCATTCATAGAGATCAATTAATTGTGACAGCAAATTAAACACGGTGGCTTTGTGAGAACGATTCTTAACTCAAACGATACAAAAAAGCTTTGTGTACTTTTGATAATGTATTGCCCATTATTTCCTTGGAAAAAAAACCTACTGAGTTACAGACGGAGTTGAGAAGGATGTATTTTTCCTCATTATCACTGATGTCTCAATCCATGGAAATGTTAACATACTTTTGGTATTATTCATTGTTACATAATGGAAGGGGAATATCTGGTGTCTGCCTCATTATTTTCAATAAGGGACTGAGATTGCGTTAGGAGTATCTGAAACGGAAGAAATACGTTGTAATCAAAGGGTGCGGACTTTGCCAGTATGTTTTAAATGAACTGAGGACACTTCATATATCAGGCATGCTTCGCTGGTTTTTGTGTTTCGGTGGGTGATCTCATGCACTCGATCACTGTGGAACTTGGTATTTGTGCTAAAATCCCACTGGGCAGAGTGTGTCAAGGTCCAGTGAGATCAAGCAGCTCAGTGAGGAAGGTGAGCTGGCAGCTGCATGTGATGGCATGTCTGGCAGGGCAGGGACATCATGGGATGTGGTCCCACAGCTCCCAAGTGAGGGGGACAGAGCAGAACTAGTTATGGGAACCAGTGTCACATGCAACCCCAGAGTGGTCAGGCAGGGATGTGGGGACCAAGATGGGGTTGTGGGTCAATGAGGAGGTGGCTTCCAGACCTTGTCCCCGGTCACCACCACCCCACCACTCACACCCCACACCTGGGAGGGGGAAGTGTTGTATATAACATGCCATTTGATCTTAAAGGTCATGTAATTGTTCTCTGTATCTGCCAAAAGAGTTTGATAATTACAGGTTACCTTTAACCTTTGCAAAGCTGAAGGAATTAAAGTGTTGATCTCATCAATGCTTAAAAATATCTACAGGCTGGGTGTCTGGAGGATGCGGCCAATGGTGCCCAGCAACAGGACAAGGCGCAACAGGCAAAAACTGGAACTCAGGAAGTTCCATCTGAACACGAGGAAAAACTTCTTCACTTGGAGGGTGACGGAGCCCTGGCCCAGGCTGCCCAGAGTGGAACCTCCTTCTCTGGAGAGATCCCAAACCCATCTGGACACCATCCTGGGCATCCTGCTCTGGTGACCCTGCTTTAGTGGGGAGTTGGGCTAGGTGATCCCCAGAGTTCCCTTCCAACCCCCACCACTCTGTGATTCTGTGAATTTATTAGTATGCTCCTGAAGATACTTCATGAATATTATTTTTCCTTTTTCAGAGAGTGTTAAAAAAGTTTCCTCTACTCCAGTCTTGAAATTAAGTGGGTAATTCTTATATTTACCAATGTTTATGGCATTGTCCATTAATGGAAAGATGTGTTTTCACAAAACATTTGGTGACTAATTAGTTGATCATAAATTATATCTTCTCTAGAAAAACATTTTGGCAGATCATAAAAGGATAATATTTTTAATCCAGGATAGTACACTACATTTCAGATGCCTAACTTCATATTTTGATTTCTATGAATAAAATTATTTTAACTGCATTGCCTTTAAAGAAACTGGGCAACATGGACTTTTAAGAAAATAATAGGACTTACTAAAAGATTGAAAATGACATTACTATGCGATATGAAGTTGTTGTTACTGAAAGTGAACATATCTTTTATAGGACTTGTAATAGGAAATTGTTTGAAATTTGATGTTGAAATCTTCCATTTCTGAAGTTTCAAGAAATTGAGGTTATTATGTACACCCGAGCACCTTTGCACTTTGTGCAAAAAAATGCTTGAATTATGTGATTACACTCAGATAGAAATCTATTTTGATGAGGAATCAGTGGATTCAAATAAAGTTATTGAAGGCAACCATATATTCAAATGTACAAAATACACTGTAGCTGAAAGTAAGTATAATTTTAAATAATTAACTCAAAGCTAAGATAACTTTAATTTATATTTGACGACCATGAGACGACCAAGTGAAAAACTGTTGTTTTACTAAAGGAAATGATATCTTCTTAATTTATCCCCCAAGGAAATTGTTGTCTATTACTTTTAAGGTAGATTTCCTTTATTTCCATACAAGGTGGAATATCATGAGTTGAGACTTAGAGGATGAAAAGAAGTATGCTGCAAAATCTTTGTTTTGAACACTGGCAGATGGTTCATGCTCAAATGCAAAATGGACGATTACAGTTGTCCATTTCAATGTATTTATCAGAAGAATTATTCTGTTAAATATAATTTTCACATTATTATAATTTTCCAGAAAAGATTTTAATTTCTTTTATGTGTCTCCATTTCCCATTGGGAATAAGAAAGCAAAATATTTATTGTCTGAGAACATCAATCTGCACCATGTTTTCTTTTTTAAAGAATCCTCATGATTTAAAGGATCCTCAAGATTCATCATATTATGGAAATTGTTTGTCTGATTTTAATTCTTTTATATTGGCAGGCCTTCATCCCTCAGAAAGGTTATCCCTGATTTTTCTATTTAGAGTAATTTTTGGGGTGTTTCCCCACTTTTTTACTGAAAATTATGGCAACTTGAAAATTTTGTTATCTTCCAGTGGTTCCTAGAAACTAAGCCCGTGTAATTCCTCCTGCATGTTACACACTGATAAGCAGTTTCTCACCATGTGATGGGGGTCAGCCGAGCAACATACAGAAGAACAGCATCATGTGCTTGGAGCACTGAAAGAAGGAAAATAAACTGTATCTTTTGTATTTATCTGCTACAACCCTTATTTCCTCAGTGGCAAGTGAGTAATTGGTGTGGACGAATACCGCATAAAATAGCTGTTTATTCCTGTGTTACCTCTCCCCCAGTCCTGGACCCGCTCCAAAGCAGATAAGCTGTAAATTATCTACCATGAAAGTTATAGGGACATTAACTGGCAAAAATAAAACTCTAGGAGAAATTGTTTATTTTGACCAGAGGTTCCCACAAATTATAGTATAGAGGCAGTTATCAGAAAAAGATCTGTGTCATTGCCACAGAGAAGGAGGTTTTGATCTAGAAAGAGATCATTTTGCAGTTTGAAAAGTAGTTACCTGCAATCTGACAGCAGATTGTGTTGATGATATTAATGGAATGAAACCCAGCACAAGAAAATTCAGAAGCCTGGGGAAGATGCACAGTAGATGTGTCTCAGTTTCTTTAACTTAAATGAAAATACTCCACTTATATTTTACCAGACATCTTTACAATACAAAAAAATACAATTCAAATCAATAAGTAAGCTAATAGATAAAGTTCAGTGAGCACACACCCCCCTTCATTATTTAACAGATTAATACATTAAATAGTTCTGAACATCTTTTATCCATGCAGACATATGTATGAATAATAAAACAGATGGTCAGCTCCTTCTTACACGCACACTGGACTGAATTTGTGAATGCCGTGTCAACCCATAATTGAGTTGAAACTCTGTAACACTATTTTTTAAAGAGATCTGTCTTTTCCAATTATCATTTCCTGATTCAAATTACCAGGAAAGATTAGATGGAACTTTGCAATTAAAAGAAGAAGATATCCCACTATTACTAAGATGGGGAATTTCCAGTGATGGATTGAATGTAATTTGCAGCATACTTTGACCTGCAGTTAGGCAGAGTGTTGTACCACCATGCTTGGTTTGATTTCGTTGCCTCTGGGGCATCCTGCCCCCTGATTGCCAAGTACATATTTTAGGGAAGACATGCCTACAGATAATCATGGGTACTCCATTCTTCGTTCTGTGCGAACTAGGGTAGTCAGGTCCTCTGGCCTGAGGTCTGTGGGCAAGACACTCAAGGAGACAAGGCGACTCCTGTATTTTGCATTGCACATGTGGAATGTCTGCAGCACCAAACCATTATTTTTGCATTCTTATGTTTCTCGTTTCTCCACGTCAGTCAAGGGTAAGTGGTGTATTTCACGGGGGGGTGTAGGTTAATTACTGGCCTAAAAATAGTTTCTACTGCATGTGATGCAGAGTCACAGTGTCTGCTGTGCGCTTGCATAAAACCACAGCGTGCAACATGGGGGAAATGTAGCGTCATGTTGAAGTAATGGCCTGAAACAATAGGAGCACCTGCTTCCTCCCAGGTATCTCATGGATGTATTGCTTTGTACATCAGCTGCATCTTGCTGTAGCTGGTAACTGTCCACTTAATATCCACATAGTCAGCATGGGTCTGGTGACCACTGGTTTGGCTCGAATCAGTGGCCACAGGCTCAGCATCTTGTCCAAAATTAAATTAGTTCCTTATATAGGATACCATTTATGTCCTATGGGTTGCCATCTGTCATCCATATATCATCAGATGCAAATTTCATCAGTAAATTACTTTGTCCGTAAACTAGGTATTCGAACTTCAGTAATTATCAGAACAGTGTGTGGAGTTTATTTACTATATTTGGCCAGTTCCTGGCTTGGATTTCCTCCCTATAGCATGAATATATTATATACAACTCTCTTGATTTTTTTATTAGACTGTATACATCCAGCTCATTATTCTTACACCCAGCTTCTCGCAAGCATCCACATAAGCACTGTCCCCCTCCGGTAGTTTTCACAGCTTTAATAGTTCACCATTTAAAATCTACAATCTTTCCTCTAGCACCTGAAGTCATGCTTATCTTACACACACTAGGACTTTTCAAAAAAGCATTTTAGTTTTAAAAGAGGGGTTATCTTCAAGAATTTCTCTAAGTGCTTGGGAGTTATGCAGATGAGATCAATGAAAAAACCTAAGAAAATGGGGAAGGGGACATTCAACAGGAACTGGTTGTGCAACAGTAGCACGCTGTGAATGGGATGACTCAAAGTGAGGGTTCGTTCTCATTTCCATCCTTGAGTCAGTGAATGGGAATGTTTATTTTAAGGTACAGTTTACACAAAATGGTGTAATGTAGATGTAGACAGGACAAGTCCGGAGGCATCGTTTGGATCAATCGAGCTGAACCTCCTAATCTGATGAGATTTTCTCACCATTTTATTCAGCTGCCCATTCAATATCATATTATCTTGATCCAGTACCACAGAGGAGAAATGTTATGTTCTAACATATTTTACATACCAGATATTTTGTACATAATCCAAATGTATCAATGGTGATTCAAACCTGCAGCAAGTACTATTAACAGTAATAAACCCTTCTCCTACTTTCTTTAGATAACCAAATAGAAGCAAAGCTAAGAAACACTCGAGAACTGAAAAAAAGAAAGAATGAGAGTATGAAATAAATTTTAGACAGATTTTATTTTTCTTTTTCTGCCCAGGAAATAGAAAGTTCAAACACTAAATGTTGTTAATAAGATCAGACTATTTTTGCATATCAGTGGTGTGGATAAGTAAAATAAAGCAACCAATCCAAAACAACCAAGAGAAGAAAATAAAAGATACAGTAAGTTCTAACCAAGATAGACTGTGAAAATAAATTTAAAAGAACCCTAATGCCCAAGACACATCACTGGAAACCATCCACCGGTTGTGCACTTTCCATCTCTTAGTTTCATGTATTGTCATGTATTCTGTGACAACATGTAAATGAAATCAAAAGCAACAGTAAAATCTCTATCAGTCTTAGTGAGGCTACCCTGTGAAGGTCGGGCTCCAGCTTTTGAGTTGTTTGATTCTTCTCATATGCATCTTTCTGAGAAGATATAACTAGAAAGGGGTAAATATGTATTTTGTTTCGTCTGAAATATCACCATACATTTAGTTAAGTATTTAAAATATTAAGGATACCTACCAATTTTTCACACTTTACCGTCTAGAGCTAGGCACAGCTGTAAAAATTACATGAGCTACACTATGCTTTTTGTGGTAAAATTAACAAGGATCCTGAAGAAAACCTGACTGCTTGCTGTGCTGTACCAAAACTACAAACGAGCTCTCAGTTACTCTGTCCTCTACTTTTACAAACACGGCAGTGTGCGGCTAACCTCCGTGTTGTTACTTATTCTTACTATAGTTGCTGATACTACAGAAATTATGCACCAAAATTTAGGGTATTTCTGACTTCTCTGTTTTAGGTAACACCACTAAGGACAACTTTTTCTGGGGCTATGTTTTTTTGTCTTGCTCAAGATGTGATAAGATTGAAAGAAGACCTTAAGGGAATTCAGCTTTAAAGAAGAGTAGTGTTTCCTCATATGAAAGGATTGAGAGGATTCTAGCCAAGAAGAGGTGTTTTCAGCAAGGGGAAGCTGTATTGAAACCGTAACCGAGGAAAAACCTTCTGCCAAGGTGGCTTCAAGGACAGTAATCAAGGAGCCAAACAGGAGTCAATATTCATGTTGTAAAGTCTATAGACAAAATTTTATCTTTAAGCAGGATTTTTTGAAACAGCTGCTGCTCTCTGATGTCCCCCATCCCCACATAATACTTTGTATCCTACATACCTCCAAAAAACCAAACTTTCTCTAGATGAGGCATGGGTTTTCTAGTCCCTTTTTTGGGTTCTTTTGGTCTCATCACATTTGACGAGAAGGGCAATCAGCTGCTGGGCTAAGTTAGGCTTCTTTGGCTCAAAGAGTACTTTCAGGCATTCAAATCAAAATTTCAGCACAAGTACGTGCCCTAGATCTCTTGAAAATTCAATAGTATTTAAATTCCAAAGAATCTATATAATTAAAAAAAAGGTATTTTACATTTTTAACAAAAAAAGGATGCTTTAGCAGTACAGTCACAAAAAATCATTAACAGTGGACAGATTTTAGATATGCCAATAGCAGCTGACATCTGATTTAATTTTAATGTTTACATCATTCTGAAGTTAGGGGCTTTTTTTTTCAATCTACTCTGTGATACTGTTTTTAATATTTACAACAAAACTGACAGTGATTAACTACTAGTTTGAGTTTTTTACATTAAATACCGCATGTTTTAAAGAAGTGCTGTGGTCCAGCAGACTGAAAACGAAACTAAGCTCTACCTGCTGGAGTACCAGTGCCAGTTAGTGGGTGCCGACCAGTTTGCATCATTCAGGGATGGAGCCTGAATGTGCCTTATTTCCTCCCATACCTTCTTTTAATGGCATGGATAAATGATAGATGAAGCCTATTACTATTCTTATTATGGACAGTTATTGCTACGGTTACTATAATGGACAACATGCAGGGCGTAGACATATCCCGTGATCTTGAACAAGACCTTTCTCTCTTTTCTAAAGTTGAGATAAGAAATATTTCCTTACCGTGTGTTAGGGGGTTTGATAACTATCTCGACAGAAACAATCATTTATAAAGACACTTACATTTCCTGATAAGTTTGTATTTTGATAGATGTCTCTTGTGTTCACTCTGCTTTCGAGAGATTAAATATTTATGCCAACTTTGTCTCGCATAAGCGAAATATCACTGAATTTTAAATTATTGCCGATCATTTTACTGAGCGAGCAAGTCAATTTTATGTCGATGCTAGTAAATGCTTATGACAATTTTGTATGACTGCTTCACACGATATAGTGTTTCTGTTTTTTTCTCTTCTCACAGTGTTTCAGAGAAATTTGGTCAGCAACGATTTCCTTGGCAGTAATAGAGGAATGGCAGGATATCAGATGGGAGAATACTAACACGCCACATTATAGGAAACCTGTCAAAACAAGATTTCAGGTCAGGAAAAAAAAAGTCTTGTGGCATTTCCTGGAATAACCTTCGTATCTTTTGATTCTTGGCACAATATTTCAGTGAAAGATGGAATACGCACTCCATATACATCTAATATCAAGCTTATACTAGGGCTGTGTCTGAGAAGAATGGTTTCCAAATAAGTTCCAAGGATCTTTGTGAAGGAAAGTAAGACCAAAAAGAGGTTTTCCCGTGTGATTTTAATTCAGGAAAATTTTCAGCTACACTCCAAAACCCATCAAAATTGGGTTACTCAACTGAGGATCCCCACAAGAGTAAGACATTTTTTCTTTAAAACTTTAAGCAACTAATTTAGAAACTTTGAGACTTAAGGAATTAATGTAAACCATAAAACGCTAACTTTAGAACCAACGTTTCTTTCTTGATAGGAAGATGTTAGAGAAAAAACACAGAAGACATGGATGTAAAATATTTCTCATATACAAGAGTTTGTGGACAAGGATTGACATCATTGGTTGGCAGGTTGAAAAGCCACCAAAGCAGTATTCTTAAACATTACACCACTGAATTGTGGAACTGCCCCAAAGTGATGTCAGGGCTGAAAATATCAACTGTTCAAAAAAGATTAAAGAACTCTGTGAAAGATGGGTCTATCAGACACCTCATACACAACGGCTCATGTACCACTAACTAGTACCACTAATGCCAAGTGGATACACGGCTACGGTTGTTTTAGATGCTTAAGCACCAGTATGGCAGAGCTAAGAACTAGACATCAAGAAGAATTTCGGTGAGACGCTCTGTCACTGGTCATATATGCACAATTCAAAATTATTCCTGAAGCAGCTATGCAAGTAATAATCTGTGTAAAATTCCTATTGTCCACATCTCTTAAAAATCAACAAATTTCTCATTTGTTACAGCCACCTGCCTGACTGATAAGAAATCTCTGAAGAATTCACTGGAAGAAGTTGACTTCCTGCATGGTGCACACAGCACACCTCACTCAGGGTGTGTCCCATGACAAAGCCTGAAGAAAGAGTATTTTTGGGGGGAGAAGGGAGAATAGTCAACAGTGCAAATAATAAAGTAAAGAAGAGAGGAGAAACCAAGAAAAAAGCATGAAAGAATCTTACTTTTTCTTGTTTACTCCCATCTCGTATCTCCATGATATTTATAGACTCAGACGTATTTTGAAAGTTAATGGGACACATTCAAGTAAAAATACTAAGGCTCTAAAATCAAAGTAAGTAGGCTAACTTGCAAGTTTAAGATTCAGGACTCAATCTTAAACCAGATTTGAGTACATCTTTTAGAGGAATGGTATGTACATATGTACTATAAGTTATTTTGAGCTTTATAATAATTGATACTCCATCAACATCTCATACATTAACATATTGAGAGATAAAGGAAAGTATTTTAGTTATCAGACTGGCTCTTTCCCACAGTTTTTAGTGTATTTTAATTTAAGATGTCATCAGTTCACAAAGATGTATTGCATACTGATGTCTCAGGGCAGGGCTTCTTAGAGAAAGAAAGAGAAACCAAGAAAACAGGCTTCAGTGGAAGTGTTACAGACATTCTGAGGAGGAAGGAAGGAGAGAATCTGATCCTTAGAAATGCTCCAGTGCTGAACAGAGAGAAAAAAATTCTTCAGACAAGGTGACTGTATTAAATCAAAATAGGGGAGCACAGAAGACAGCAGTTTATAGAAGACTGGAAGATACGTGTTAGCACTTTAGACTTCTTTTTCTTTTTTTTTTCATTAACTGAACATGACTGCTTTACAACTCACTCCTGAATTTGGCCTGTCAGTGAAAGTAAATAACATGGAAGTGTTTAAGCTCACATACAATTTCACTGGTGACTCCACACGCAGGGCTTGGTAATTGGTATAATACCAAAGTGATCCTTTCATATCACTTACTGAAACAGGCAGCAGGGATCCTTGATCTCGCTGGGGACAATTTACTCTTCAGTTTTCCTCAGTCAGTCATCATAATTGACAGCAAGGTTAGTTATGCAAGCAGTACGGTCTGGTGGATTAAAATGGATTACAGCCTGGATTTAGAAGTCACAAACTCTTGAGCTCTAATACTGATTTCTCACTAGAAAACCCCAACAGAATTTGGAAGACATACACTTGCACTTGATTACTCTAAAAGCATGTGTTGTATTGGGAAATTATAATCCTTTTGTTGAACTTTGGAAAGAGCCTACAAAATTTCATTGCAGTGACATTGTTCTGAAGTTTAGAAGGTGGTTATTATGTATCACTTTTCACAGGAACCATATTCTCAGGTCATTTGACTAAAAATCCAATTGAAGCCAAAAGGAGAACTCTGCTCTTTGAGATGGGTCTGCTATATATCTCTCCAATAAGGAGATTTACCCTACTTGAATTCTATTACAGAAAGTTTACTAACATACACACCATGTATGCAAGTATTAAACTTTGAATTTAATTTTTCTCACTATTCTGAACTATTCACTATTGCTCTTCTAGCAGCTGATCACTTTCCACTACTTTGTATGTACCCATACTTCAAAATACTAAAATACTGTCCTAAAAATCATAAATAACACCACCTGGACTCCTCACATTTTAGAATTTTCCTGATGGAGGAGAGGACCTTGGTTGCCTAAAGTAGAAATCAAAATTCTTCAATGAGCAAAGATTTATGGGGTGCTCTGAGTGAAAGATTTTAACCTGGTGTTAATAAAGGAGCCAAAATTACTGCTATTCCTCTGATTTTTCCTTAAGCTTGTATATTCTTAAAGCTAGAGTAAGAATTTTGCTAAAATACAAAAAGCTGAGCCCACAGATGATAACCTCATATTGTTTGTGTGAGAAATCTATTGTCTTTTCCCAGGTATGAATATTTAATGATGCTGTGTTACCAGTTTTAATCTCTAGAAGTTGGTATGCTGAATTTAATAAATATTTACATCCCTTCTGTAATTATATTATCTCTAGGTCTGAACATCCTAAACTTACGTTGCAATGCAGTACTTCACAGGATTTTCTATGCTGGACATTAGGAAAAGATTCTTCACTGAGAAGGTGGTTGGTCGCTGGAACAGGGTTCCCAGGGAAGCGATCACAACAAAGCCTGCATCCGGACCAAGTCCAAGGAGTACTGGGACTGCTCTCTTAGTCATACAGTTTAGTTTTAGTTAGTCCTGTGAGGAGCAGGGAGTTGGACTTGATCCTTACAGGTGCCTTCCAACTCGAGATGATTCTACAAAAGACATTAAATCTTAAAATTTTTGCTTAATACTAGTCTTAATAATAGTCCTTAATGTAGATCCACGCAGGCTAACCGGAAAAAGAAACAAACAGAAAAGCAGATTAAAGGCTCTTTTGACAGTCCTATTTAATACAGTTTTGTAATCTACACAAAATGCAATTTTCTTGCTGTTTGCTGTAGGTTTCTGTCTCCCATCTTCCAGGGTTTCTTATCCTATGGTGACTAAGAGTGATAGGAGAATTAGGCAGAGGGGACATTAGAACACATATAGGGTAGCCTAGGGCTGGAGAAAGTAAACTTCTAATTCTTTAATTTGGATGGAAATGACACCTCAGCTAAGCCAGGAGCAAAACTCACTTGATGAATGGGAGCTGAACAAGCAGTTAGGGTTTTGTGTTTGTAATACACAATGGCTGTTTACAAAAGGTGCCATTGATTCTTGTTTAGTGTTTTTTTCTTAGTGCCGTGGGCTGTACTCAAGTCTTTGCTGGCCCTCACCATGATTCATTTAAAAAACATTTTTAAAAAGGCCAGATTGAAGAGGTCATACTGTTTTACTCTGCATGTGCTTTATTATATGTTTGACTGAGAGAATGCATTCTAGGGGCAATGAGAGATATGTCTCGCATTTCTACAAGAGACTAAATCCTTTTGTTTAAATCAATAAGGCAAATTCATTCTTCCATCCAAAGTGTTTGCACTGGGGGTGAATTTGAGTCTGGTGTTTTGCAAATAAAGCACGGCTGAAAATTAGGAATTGCTGCTGACTGCTTGGTATCTAAAAAGCAGTAAATTTTAATGTGATTTTGATTCATATCAGTCTTTTTCTGCCCCCACCCCCCCCCATCCCCCTCAACTTGTATGTTCCAGGGCTTTAAAAAAGTAGTAATAAAGAAGATGATATGTAAGGTTGTATTATTCCATTATAATAGTATGGGAAACAGTTGGTTGCATAAAAAAATTGAGAAGGGATCAATAAAAATGAAAGCAAGTGAACAGTGATGGTTTAATTTGTTTGCTCTATGAATATGAAGGAAATCCACTAGCTATTTTTCACTCCAAGAACATAAACAGTCGAAAGAAGACAGCGTGATATGAATTTACAGGTATGGTTTTTTGGTGGGAAATTGGATATTCTGTTGAGGGATTGAACTATACATCTATGTCATTTTTTTTTTGTATAGCTTCTTATATTAATCACGTTTGGTGCATTTTGGGAACACAACTATTTTTCCGATTTTTCCCACTGAATATGTTATTGATTGACAAGTACATTTTTCTACTTTTATTCACACTATTTTGTAGAACCTTTCTTTGCTGTCTTTTTGCAAACAATTGCTCCGTTTTCAAAACAAAATTGTTCTCAGTAACGGCAGAGCTAAGGAGGCCAGGACACCCTCCTCTACTGTCCAGCACAGCCTTTGTTTTAACACTTGGTTTTATCAGAATTCAAGTAGCTGAGTGTTGACTAAACAAAACTCAGTAAGGAGAGTCAGGATAGAATAATCTTATTTAAAAATAAATTAATTTGAAAAATTAATAAAAATGACATCTCTACTAAGGACTCAAAAAGTTAAATTTTGCTACTGGAGAAACTGGCTGACATAGCGATTGCGCTGTTGCAGTTGGTGTGATTGGCTCAGAATTTCCAGCTGTTGAGTGATCAAAACGTATGCAGGTGCTGTACAATGGAAACAGGCTGTTAGACAAAGGGGTAGCACTATCTCTCACTCTTCCTCGTAGCTTGTTGTATATCCCATCGATGTATGTAAACCTGTTGTTCTCTCATATGCTGTTTAATCACACCCAGCTACTCCTCTGAGGTAAAGACACAGAACACTGCCAGCTTACTGACTTGCTCAAATCTACAAAGAGATTAGTGCCCTTACTCTTTTCAGACATTTAAATCCTTTTTGTGCTACTTCACCTGAAAGACTTCCTTAAAGTCATGGAGGAAATCAAAGCTGGGAACTGATTCTGCATTTACCCAGTTAGCTCCCTGACCTTTGAACAGGACCTGCCTTTTCCTCTGATCTGCAGACTAATCTCCAGTCGGGAGAACCACCTATATTTGCATGCCACGAGGCTGAAGATCAAAGCATTAAAACACTTGCTGCTCCTTCAGAGCTCTGTTAAGAGAATTCAAGTGCCTAGTTAAAGTTATTCAAAAGGGTGGCTAATATTGATGGATATAATTTCGCCTGTTACCTTGAATAAACAGCCATGGACACCGTGCTGAAGCAGTGATCAGTAGAAAAGGCTATGTGAAGGGATTGCCTCTTGCTCTGAAAACCGGTCACTTCCCTCAGAGATTTTACAGGCAAGGTAGGTCACAGCCAGTGAGGAGGCACTATAGGTTGTCACGCCGCTGCCGAGGCAAACGCGCAGAGCAAGAACTGCAGAAGAGATGTCATTGTTTCCGTCATCATTACTGTGCAGGGGTACCCTGTGATGGCAAGGTAACATCAACATTCCCAATCTTGTTTCAAATATATTTCTTTCAAGCTTTATATCTTGAAAGGAACTGTGAGGAAATAGGCCTGAAAATATGAAAGGATGACTTTCTCTGCCACCCACTACGTCACCTGCATAAAGCAAAAAAAAAAAAAAAAAAAATCCCTGTGTACCTGTCAGTTCTTTTTCTGTATTTGATGGAATACTAGATGATTACTGAGCCTCTGCTACATAGGAGGTACAACCCCTGTGAAGGTTTGGAGCACTACTTCTGATGTGACCATTAAGGCAGATGGTGAGGGGTTTATATATATATTTTTTTATTCATTAGATAAAAAAATAAAGTGGTCACATAAGCCACAGATAGTCAGAGAAGCATATTATACACCATAATTTCTCATTAAGCAAGTCCATATGGCTCCACTTTTATTTTGCTTTTCTTCCAAAAAATAATTGTGACTAGGAATTTGTTTCTCCATTGGTGCTGTTTGTTAATTCGTATGGCTGCTCACTGTGAACTGGACCAGTGTCAGATTCCTGTTTTTCAAAAACTGTTTTCCAGATTTCTTTAATCAAACACCTCAAAATCTATCCATTTTTTCCTTGCTAATAGAAGGCAATATGCTAACTGAAAACAGGTATCTCCTGGGGACTTAGGGGCATGACTTGATAGGTTTTAATGTCTGCACAATTTGTAAGGTAACAGTCAATAAACTACTTTTTTGTAAAATATATTTTCAGTGTAATCTTATCTGTATTGGCCATCTGTACATCCACTGCTAAAGAGTGTTAAGCTGCAGGGGTACAGCCCTGTCTCATTTGAAGTCAATGGCAAAAATTCCCACTAAGTTGAAAAAGCCAGGATCTCGCTCTCAGTTCTCACCTCTGATACCTTTGACTTTATAGAAGTATTTCTGCCTGCTGAATAAATCTAACACAGAGCATAACAAATAGAGTTATGAGTTATGTGAGACACAGGAATGTGTAACAATGACCATAGTCATGAGCTGGATATGTACACTACTGCCGCAGCTTTTCTTAAAATGTGTGTGAGGAGATGGCTGCAGAGGTGGGCTGCGCATCTTATTCAGTTTTCCTGAGCTAGACACTGTCCCAGTGGCAGTTGTTTATTCTGTTTTTCTCTTGCTATGTTGTTTCTACATGAAATGTTGAGCAGCTGCAAATGATCTATCCAGGGAAGCAACAGAGAGGATGAAAGGAAGGGGTGGAGAAGGCCAATGGCAAGCATGGGATGCTTCTTTTTTTTTTTTTCTTTATGTGTAAGAAAGAACACTTTTCATTGATCTTTGCCTGTACTGGACAAAAGTATGGTTTTAATTCTGTCATTAAAAATTGGACAAGTAATTTTATCAATATGCTGATGCTGTCAAACATTTCATAAACGCAGAGTCTGTATTCAGCTCTAAAAACATTCTAATGATAATAAAATGACACCTTTTTGGGTTTCATTATACTTTCGTATTGTTTGTATAAGAGTTATGTATTTTTTTAATGGGTCTGCATTTAGTTTCTGTTTCTACTCAGGTAAAGATGATAATGCTACCACACTTGATAAATATTGTAGTTCAGTTTATTGTCTAGTGATCTGCCTCAGATCAGCATTGCACCAAAGTTTATTTATATGTTTTTATCCTATTCTCAAACTCCGTTTGTTTACCTTGAAATTTTGTTGCTTTTTCCCTTCTCTTTCTTCACTGTCCTTGTTCTGGCTGGAATAAAGTTAATCTTCTTCCTAGTAGCTGGTACAGCGCTGTGTTTTGGATGTAGGATGAGGATGATGTTGATAACACACTGATGTCTGAGTTGTTGCTAAGCAGTGCTTATTTTAAGTCAAGGACTTTTCAGCGCTCATATTACCCTGCCGGTGGAGACTGGGAGTGCACGAGATGCTGGGAGGGGACATAGCAAGCACAGCTGACACAAATGAGCCATATGACATCAAGCCCAGTATATAAACTGGGGGCAGTTGGCTGATAATGGATGCTCACAGAAAGCCCAGATGGCCAGCTGTATCCTGGGCTCGTCCCCAGCAGTGTGGGCAGCAGGTCGAGGGAGGGGATCCTGCCCCTCTGCTGCGCTCTGCTCTGGGGAGACCCCACCTGGTGTACTGCTCTGGGGTTCCCAGTGGAAGACAGACATGGACCTGTTGGAGCAGATCCAGAGGAAGGATGCAAAAATGATGAGATTACTGGAACCCTTGGGGTGTCTCCTGGACAGGAGCCGGCAATGGGCACTCACAGCCCAGCAGCCCCCTGTGTGCTGAGCTCATCCCCAGCAGTGTGGGCAGCAGGTCGAGGGAGGGGATCCTGCCCCTCTGCTGCGCTCTGCTCTGGGGAGACCCCACCTGGTGTACTGCTCTGGGGTTCCCAGTGGAAGACAGACATGGACCTGTTGGAGCAGATCCAGAGGAAGGATGCAAAAATGATGAGATTACTGGAACCTCTTTCCCATGATGACAGGCTGAGAGAGTTCTGGTTGTTTAGCCTGGAGAAGCAAAACACAATTTTCTGTTTTCAGGTTCCATTTCATGCTACTTTCATTGCAAAATTAATGTAATCTGAATTCAGATACAAAAGTGATATGGAGTAACGACAAAAGTCCATGTCTTATTAAAGGCTTTATCAAAGGCCCATTTGCATAATTATTCCATAAAATATGTTTTTTATATATATAATCTGTAAAGAAACAGGGAATAGAGTTTAGGTTTTAGTTACAATGATTTTTCATGAATAAAATCCAGAGAATCCTAAAATAAGAAAAAAATAAGAAAAAAACCAATCAGCAAAGCACATTAAGTTTCCAGTCACTGTCTGCATGAGATGGATGGTGTTTGAGAAATTAAAGTGAAACACAGTGGAGAGCCACTCTCTGCATCCTTGGCTATGAAGCGTGCCTTTGTGCACAGCAATCACTTCCCTCTAGCATCTTGGAATGGAGCCCCCAGTGGAGACGGAGCCAGAAGACATGTAAATCACAGGAAACAGACAAGTTTGTAATTACCTTCTGAAAGTGATTATCGCAGATATTCAAAATCACTCGCTGCTCCTGCTTTGTAATGAGAGGTGAACAGAGATGTCTGAGTAAGTAGAAAAAGCCTCTCTGGAAAAAATTGAAAACATGAGAGAGCTCTCAGCAAGCTCTCAGCAAACTTCTGTGGATGACAGCAAAGGAGCCTACCTGGATTTTCAAAAGGCTTTTAACAAGGTCTCTCATCAAAGGGACTGGTACTGCAGAATTTTCTACGGCATAGTCCCCACTTGAATTGGATAAAACTTCAGCTAATTAAATCATGTACCTTGCATCTGCACTTTCTTGCTACATATCTGAGGGAATTTATACCTGGATGTTATTTCATATTGTAAGCACAGTATGCTGAATTTCATTTAATTTCAACCCAAAGCAGGTGAAATGCTTAAGGAATACTCAAGGACTTGTTTGAGGAAACAAAGGCACATCGACGCTTCTTTTGGATTGAGCTTTCTTTCACTTTGGGTCTAGTAAAAAACGAAAATCAGGAAGTTTGTGAGGGCGGTGATTGCACTACATTTTGGAGCTTTATATCTCTGTGAAATGCTAAAACATGCAGGCACAAATAGCAGGGTGAGAAAAGCACGGAAGGTATGGTGTAGTGAAACTTTGCTCAGAGTGCGGGTGGTTCTGCAGAACTAAAGAATATAGTTGGGAGATCACTCTAAAAGAGCTTTGTGGCAGTGGGACTGCGGTGAAACCAAAAGAATAATTCAGGGCAGAAGGAATAAAACCAGATGTACCCTAAAGGCTGATGGAAATATTGCTACTGCATCCTGGACAGATATTGAAATGGAAAGGAATTCCATGTCTTTAAGATTATTTGCATATTCTTCAGAGAAGACTTATCAGCAATGCCTGGCAGATGACTGTAGCCTTCACTTCTTCACCAGCACAACTCTACAGTGTTTATTTGCTATTTATATAGCAGACTTTTGTTCAAATGAAGAATGATAAGATTTTAATCTTGAGGACATCACTAAAGATCAAGTTTTATGAATTTTTGTAAAAAGATTAATTTTAAACAATTTGCATAATGCAAATATATAAATTTCTAGAAACACCATACCAGGAACTACATTAGCTCATAAATAAGCTGTAAATTAAAAACCTCTAACTTACAAGAAGGAGAAAAAGGGCATTTTAAAAGAGAGAACAATCCAGCTGATATGAAAGGCACAATATTTTATATCCGCCTGAGGTTTAGTCAATGCTTCAATCACAAACTTAAAAATCTGTGTAGTGATAAGAATTTGAACCAAATGAGAATTTGAGTTAAAATAAGATAATCACATAACAAAACTTTCTGCAAAACAGAAACAAAATCTTGTGTAGAGATTCTCTGTGAAACATTTGTTTCATCCAAAATAAAAATAACATTAATGCTGCAGTAGATATTTCAGTATCAAAAAGAACCCAGAGGAATAGATGAGGATTTGTGAATCAGACAGTGACTTTGTTTGGCATGTGTAAGAGTTCGGATGTGTGATGGTACTTTTGACTTCTCTTTGGCTCTGACATCTGCATTATCTGCATTCCTAAGACAGACACATATTGCGCTGTGGATCTTTTTTACTGTATAAAGTTGTTGAGATGTTTTTATTGTGTTTGACAGATGGAATATATCATTTTTAGAACAAAGTTAAATTTGTAGTGACTTGTGTATCTTTTCAATAGGTTGCAAGCTTAGTTCTTAACTTCAAAGAATGAAACATCGAGAGACTTACTTTATTAAAAATACAATAAATAAAAAGAAACACCCCCTGAGACAACTCAAATGTCCATTGAAATTAAAGTGCGTGGCCTGATGTTCTATGAGTGAGAAAACAAAAATCTGAAGTTTGTGTAATATCAACTCTCACTGGTAAACTCGGAATCAGGATTTTTTTAATGCCTGAAAGTCCCCACTTTATTTCCTGCAATAATAAGTTTGACTTGCTGATGAGTGAAAGGAATTGTGTTATTTATAGAGGTTCTACAAGGTCTTTCTCCTCTCCAGTCTGCATCACTACATCCTTATGAAGTAACACAATAAGACGTACTACTCACACTATCTCTTTGATTTCTGTTAGGGTTTGTTGATGGGTTGTGGGGTTTTTTGTTTCTAATCATCTAATGCAAAATTTAAAACCTTGCAAGGTTTGGGGAACGTTGGCAAATGAGACAATGGTACAACTTGAATGGAACAATATGTTCAGAAACCATAGTTCAGCTGATGAGTTCATCTGTGGTATATAAACCCCCCATAATCTACCGATCTTTTCAGAAATTACAAACAGTTGTGTTTTTATATAAATTAATATTATAAAAGCAAAATCAGGACTGCTAGTAGTGCTTTGTGAACACAGTCAAAAAAGAAATATTATTCTTTAACTGAGAGGAAAAATTTCTCTCCAATTGCAAAATAATAACAATGCCTGAAATAAAAATCATCTATATGAAACCACTTCAAAAGATATATTTGTCATTAAATGTGTTGAAATATCAGTGGGAAAAAGCAAATCTTGTTTGTAGCAGTTAGATTAAGAAGCCATACATCCCTGTCTCAGGTTTCAATAGACTGCAATATTCAATGAAGAGGTAAAAATATTTTAACACATAAAACAGTGACATCCTTCCTGATACTGTCTGAGTTAAGGGCTCCTTAAAATCTCCAGTGCTCTGAGTTCTTCCAGAACGGATATATATAGTTGAGACATTTCTACAGGCTTTCCTGGCTCCCAGCTTCCTAATCTTAACCGGAGGGAAACCTGTATCCTGCCAGCTGTGGTCCAGGTGTGCTATGTGGAGCTCCCTGGGATCCCTGAGAGCTTGGTGCCCTCACCCACCACTGCAGCTCACAGCGGCTCTTCCAACAGCACACAGAAAACCTGCTGGCAGACTGGGAAGAAGAAAGGCTGTTGCTTCTGGATGAAATTCAGAAAGTAAGAGAGAAAATTAAATACGACCAAGACATCAGCTTTCCCCCAGCACAGCTATGGAACCTTTAATAACTGTGAGTGGTCAAGACCTCAATTATACACATCTTGTGAGAAAAGAATAAAGCCCATTCAACAGCACGTTTCCTTTTAACGTTATGCTCTGGAATTTCACCAATGCTGACAAAAAGAAAAATGTCACCCGCTGAATCACAAACACCCGCAGTGCCTGATGTTTTCCTAAAAAGATGCTGAAGTATAGATCAGATCCAAGCAGTCTGAAAAGATCTTGTAATCATCATAGGTCAGAAGATAGGGTCTTTGTTATCCACAATTCATTGGTTAAATTATTTTAGAGAGCAGAAAAGAGGTTCTGTAACTCAAAATGACAAGTAATAATCACTCACAAATGGGAGAATTTAGTCTTTTTAGGATTTGCTTCACAGCAAATCTTGCCTTAAAAATACATATATTTTGAAATGTGATATTAGAAGGTGGTACAAGTTATTTTCTTGTAATAGCACCGCTTTTCAGTAGGGAAGCTGGAGGAAAAAAGAAATCTTTTGTGCAGAGTATGCAAATTATGAATTTTATGCATGTGAGTTTCAGTAGGATTAAGCACATCTTTTATTGTTTTACTTAACTGGGCTAGAGGCAGCTTCTTACAAAGAGTATGATTTAGGTATGTCAGAAATACTTGATATATTCTATGTGACATATTTATGTAAACATTTTAACTAATATCTTTTGTTTACATGGCTCAAAGGTTTAATTAATACAAGAATGTTAATCTGGATTTGCACAAATAGCATGAATGTCAAGCGACAATAAAATACTCATATATTTGCTTGCTTGCTTGCTTGGTTTTCTTCTCGCTTTCTTGCTTTTGTTCATTTAAATTATTTGTGGGCCAAATTTTTCTTTTTTAATACTGCAACTATATGAATTTTTATTTCTGTTTTCCCCATAATAAGACTGGATCTAAAGGACTATGTACACATAGTTCTTTACATAGCTGTCATAATAAAGATCAATAAATATCTTTCATGCCCTTTCCATAAGATCAATAAGCTACTAAAAGCCAAGAGATCGGCAAGGTTCAGCCTTATCAGAAGTGTCTCAGTAATTTATATGAAACCTCTGTGGTCTGATGTCCCCCTGAAGTCCAAGGACTCTCAAGTCAATTCTCTGTGAGAATGTGATCAGACCTGCTGTATGTTTCTAGCATATCTATATTCTCTCCAGTATTTTCTATTAACCAAAAGTTATGGTAAATGTGTTGCAACCAAGAGAGGCCTCAGTGGGGATCTGCAAGTCAGTCACCTGAGTAAGTCCTTGTTGGAAAGAACTCACAGATATGACATTATATTCTTCACAATAATGTGAAGAAATAGAATTTGGATGCACATTTCTAACCTTTTGAAAAAAAAAAAAGACACAAGCCAGCACTAGCTTTACAACTACAGGCATCCCACAAAGATAAACACTGGGAGAGTTATGAGGGCTTCTTTGACCTAGGAGTTAAAGCATCAAGGTTGAGTGAGGATGTCATCTTTTAGCTTCCAGATTGATAAATTTCTTAGTGAAAAAGACCTTCTAGATCTGCATGTATAAATGGAGCCACAGGAGAAAAAATTTGGAGCCACATTTCTAACCTTTTAAAAAAAAAAAAAAAGACACAAGCCAGCACTAGCTTTACAACTACAGGCATCCCACAAAGATAAACACTGGGAGAGTTATGAGGGCTTCTTTGACCTAGGAGTTAAAGCATCAAGGTTGAGTGAGGATGTCATCTTTTAGCTTCCAGATTGATAAATTTCTTAGTGAAAAAGACCTTCTAGATCTGCATGTATAAATGGAGCCACAGGAGAGGCACCCAGAGTTCACCCTTTCTACCATACTTGGATGCAACCTTTTGACTTCTACCAGCTGGGACATTCACAGCCCAGACTTGGGTCTAACTTGACTTCGGCCTTCGAGCAGCTTTGCTGAACCACATCACCATGACTAATTAATAGTGATCTACAGACCTGTTGAAAACTGTACCTTATATTACTCCAGGTAATGAATGGATGACACTCTTGAATATTCTCTTATAATTTAAATTAACCTTACATTAGTCTAACTAATTGGGTGGCGTTTGTTTGTTTTGTTTTGTTTTCCCCATGAGACTGTAATTTGCCACTTTGGAACCAGAGAAGAGATTTCCTGTGGGACAAAGGAAAACAGGCATTTTCTAAATGTACTCTTAAATCAGTGGATATTGATAGTCTGGACACAGAAAAGACATTTGCACTCCTAGCAATAGAGGGCTTTTTAAACAGCTTACAAAAAAACCCCTGGATCATTTCTTTGGGTCACACTTTCAACGTCGTTCACCCTGACATGATCTGGTTCTGAAGATTTCTGGCTTTGTTTTGTGGTTTTGCAGGGTCAGCACTGTGATCCACAGAAGAACTGGTGCCAGTGTCAGGGGTGGAGAGATGGTGGGAGTTTTCAGCAGTGAAGAACGTCATCTTAGACCTAAATGTTACTAGTAAGTCCACATTCATTTGTAGGTCCCTGTGCTTCCTCTCTGCATCTCCTTGTCTACAGGCATCAAAACAACCCAGTCAAGTATCTCAGGTTATTGCACATTTATTATATCCTGCTTCTCGAAGTTAGTTTTGTTGCTTTTCTAAATACT
>NW_010426259.1:713-1002 GCF_000710305.1 Buceros rhinoceros silvestris | reverse complement strand
AGGAAGTTTAGCCCAAACCGGGACAGTGTCCTGCGCCACCCCCCAGAGAGGGGAAATAAACCCGGTCTTAAGGCCGACACCGAATATGCAAAACAAGCAAAATTGGGGGAGGGGGGAGTGTATTGCCTTTGATAAATGAACTGCAGAGCTGCGGCTTATTTACCAGAGAGACCGCACGGGCCTGGTACCGAGAGCTCACAGCCTGCCTGTTGTAGCCCGGCTGCGCGGTACCATGAGCTGCTAACGCACAAACTGCATCAGGAAGCAAAATACACCCGGGACAAAAAAC
>NW_010426259.1:0-471 GCF_000710305.1 Buceros rhinoceros silvestris | reverse complement strand
TCATCATTCCGGTGTCGAGTCGTCTCCGATCCCAGGTTGGGGTCGAAATTGGGGGCATATTTATACCCAAGATTGACATGACATCATTAGTGTAGACGGGCGTGTGGGGACGACTGCAGCTCAAGCTCATCACTGATGTCAACGGCACAAAGTGCATCAGTTTCCACCTGCATGGGGGGAGGTTTTGTCCAGGGCAGGAAAATGGAAGAGTGAGACCACGGGGCCTCCACCCAGCTTCACACTCCTCCCGGACATTCAGGTAACACCCAGCACCAGAGATGGATCTAGTGATGGTTGTAGCTCCGATTGTCACCTCGCCCAGCGGTGAATTTTATCGACATAGAGCTCCAGTCCTGCTGCGGACACATGCATGTCTGAGTGACCTGGGCTCTGCGCAGGGACTGTCCTCTTCTACAGGTGGGCACTGGGTGTGGGTGTTCCTAGGGTGCAGCTGGGTCCCACACGGGGCAG
>NW_010426258.1:36568-45690 GCF_000710305.1 Buceros rhinoceros silvestris | reverse complement strand
AAAAACCAGCAATAGAGAGATGTATGGTACCCACATCTAAACATAACAAGAAAGCATGGGAATTACTGAACTTAGCAGCACTGAGAGGGTGATTGTTTCAGTTAATAGCTTTTTTTCCCCAGAATATAACTGAAGTAAGTCTGACACAAATACAGACTGTAACACAGAACATTAATTAATACATTGTTTAGCCATTTCTATGACTTTTAGCAAATATTTTTAAATACTGTTTTTATGTGATAAAAATTGAATGATCTATCAAGAAAAGAAATGAACTTATCAGGGAAGTGAGTCTCAGTTAAGGAATGTGGTGACTTCAGACAACAAGGAACTCTCAGATTATCTCGCCCACCATTTCAGTCACCAGTGCAGTCATGATTCCCAGAAAAATACAGATTCTCCGTTCTCAGGGATATAGCCAAAGCCTGTTTGAAGATTTCCTGTTGATTTCAACAGGTACTGGTTGAACTCTGACTTGAGCGGGTACTAACAATGTCCCAGACGCATTACGTTACATACTTGCAGCTTTGGCCTGAGCTGGCCCTGGTCACCACTAGCTATCACCAGAATAAATGTGCTAACAATCAGAGTAATTTTGTTCAAAGCAGAAAATAATCACAGTAATAAAAACGCCAGAAATATAAGAACTCTGAATGTGGTTAATCAGGAATTTGAATAAAACAGCGGTTGTCCTTAAACAGAAATTTCACTCATGACTACCAAAGAAGAAAACCTTGGAGTTAATTCCACGCACTTTTTAAAAACAACACTATTATATGTTTTATTTGAAAAACACAACATAGGAGAAAAATACTTATTAATGGATGAAAAGCCTCTGTTTCTTATAAGTGGATAATTTGCTAAATATTAGGTAAAAAAAATCAGGATAAATAACTGATTTTTTTTTTGCCTGCTCACAAATTCTGAACATATCAAAATTTGTGGGTTTTAACCTTAACAACTGAGTAATTTCTATTTTAAAAAAACCTTAATTTGTGACTTGCAAAAGAAGTTTATTACGAGAATTAGACTTTCAGAATTAAGCTATTTTTGAATGGAAGAGAAAATGTTCATGTGGCACCTAGTTTCCATGTTTTATACCTTCCATTACAGCACTGTCTGTGTCCTGGTTTTATCTACAGATATGGAATTAATCTTTCTAATAAGTGAATGAAACTGTAGAGTAATATCATATTTTCAAGTTATTTCACATCCCCAGAAGAGAATATTTAGCATACATTTTGGAAATAATGAAACTTAAGCATCTGCTTAAGTACATTTTTGAGACCAGAAAATGTACTTTATATACAAAAAATTGTAAAATGAAATTAAAATTTTCTTTCCACAAGTTCTGTAATAGTCATGCTAACATTTGGCTATTCTTATACATGTTCCTGCCAGAAAACACTGGAATATTTTCAGAAACAGTATATAAAATGAATATGATCGCAGTTAGGGTATCTTTTAAAAATGTATTAATATACTTGGGATTTTTTACAGTATTTATCCTGCTCTGTAAATCACTAAGTAGTACTAGTTCAGTGGAAAGACTCTTTTATTTCTTAGATAAATAACTATATTTTTACTCCTGGATTGCGGAATAACTTGGTGCCACACAGAGCAATAAAAACTGTTACCAGCATTTCCTCTTTAATTTTTAAAATAAAGCATCATCTCCTTTTCTTCTTGAAAACAAGAGAAAACAAGACAATAAATATTTCACATTAAAAATTAATGCCATGTTTGACAACTGTTCTGTGCTCAAATTAACTAAGATAATTTCTGTGATACTGTGCTGTTCATTTTAGGAATATTTTATTTGTGTGGTCTCTCATGGCTGTGGGAAATGTGAAACAATGCTATAAAAAAAAAAGAGAAGGAATCTTCTGAAGATATTTAACCACAAATACACTACATTTTCCTACAAAAGAGAATGGTGAAGCATTGCATCTTGAATGGATCTGCTGTCTGAAACGTGAATATTAGTAGTGAAACATGTTCTGATATTTCGTATCTATATATGTAGTCACAAATAATAAATTCTCCATTTCCGGTTCACGGAAATGAATTCTCAGAAAAGAAACTTACCAACCAGACTGAGGAAAAAGAAAAATCAGATTGCTCTTATGACAAAACTTTATACTGAGAAAAACAATCTAAAATAAAAATAACCTTGCAATACCTTTGACCCAAATCCAAATCTTATAAGGTTTCTTACAATTAAAACTAAAATAATTTTCTCTGTCTCTTCATTTTTAGGTGTGAATAGACAAGGGAAGTCAGAAATACTATGGGAAAACTTCTGGTTTCTCATTATCAGACTGTCAAGTAATAAGAATAACTGGAGGGGATAGCTCGAGGATAACACTCTCTGGTCAAATACTGTACTTGAGCATAAGCCATCAGAAGAAATATCCTAGTGGATGTCAGTTTATTTGGACTAAAGAGAGGCTTAGCTAAAATTAAGAACTTTAGCTCACAAATGTTAGATGTCACACTTATTTCCAGAGCCTCCGTCATTAAAGTTTCTGTAAGTGGAGAGAGCTACAGTTACAGCTGGGCACAGGCCGTTCTACCAGAGTACAATAGAAGAATAATGGTCGTGCTTGCATGCTTGAGGCTTCTCTAGGCCAACAGAAATGCTTTCCTGGAAAGTGGAGAACCAAAGAGTTTATTTTCCCTTTTTCTTTTTTTTTTTCCCAGTTCCCCATCTACTCTATGGATAGTAAAAAAAAGAAAAAGTCAGAACGTTAATGGAACACAATTCAGTCAATTTTCCTCCCCCTTCATATCCTGCTTCAATTGAATTGTCACAGACTTTAAGGAGATTAACAAGGATTATTTCAGATACTTTATTTCACCTGAAGAATGATTCCTGATATGGATATCCTTTACATTCAAGAATTACTCAGAGCTTCTTAAAAGCTAGCATTACTGCTTGCCTTGAACCTCCATCCATCCCCCGCGAGCTTGGCTTGGCTTGGCTTGCAGTGCAGTTATGTGTTTTTCAGGCATCATGACACTGCTTTCAGATTGAATTGTTACATCAACCATTACACTGTGGGACCAGTTACTGGTGCAAATTTGGCATGTGGAGGTATTCATGACATAAATGGGAGGACAGCAGAACAGAGGTGCATTAATTAGAAAGGAGAAGAACAGAAATGTTTTGTGAATTTATAACTAATTTTAAAAAGACCTCAAAATAAGAAAAAAATGGGCAAAACTGGAAGTCAGTCATGTCAGGATTTCTAAAAATAGAACATTAGAAAAGGAGTTCAATTTGCAGAATAAGAGAATGCTTTATTTTAGATGGAAAAAAATAATTTCTGTGACATTTCACCAAGAAAAAAAAAAAATTAGTCTTCTATTGACCCAAGCAGACTTTTTGGTTCTCTTTTTTCATTTCAGCCAGAAAAATAATCAGGTTTTCACACAGCTCTACATGGAAGAATCCACGCTGTGTTTGTCTTTCAAAAGCATAGTCCTTACCCACCTTTGTAAAACATTTTGGGCTCCTCAACTCAAAGGCATTGCATAATTGCAAAGCATTACTGTGTTTATGCTGTTACCCTCAGGATATAAAACATAAGAAATTTTTGTGGCCTATGATTTCATTCTACACAGTGGTCTGCCCAAACTATTTCTGATGTTGTTTACAGCTGTAGGAACTGGAGCATAGTTACCTTTTTTATAGAAGAAAACAGCTAAAGATCTTGTTTTCAGGGGACCTTTCTCAGTCTGAGGCAGCAGTTTTCCTTTTACAGTCTTCTAGAGGTTTCTATATTGGAGCTTCTGAACAATCGGCTCAAGTTACCCCCATAAATATTCAACAATTTTGCCCCTACAGTAAAATCGCATTGATGATGTGCTTTAAAGAGTTGTTAATCACATTCCACGCCTGCTGTGAGCGTTTGAATCAGCCATTCAGTACAGATATGGTTGGGGGTGGAGGCTGGTGAGAAGAGGTGTCAGTGAGGGTAGTTGATCCTGCAGTGGAATAGCCAACATGGATTGCATTATTCTGCCAAATAAGGAAAGAAAGGCTGCATGACACATTGCAAACAGTCTTTCGGTGAAGACAGACACCTATGATCCGAATCCCACAGGTTACATTTGCTTTGCCCCTTCAGTATTTCAGGTGAAGAAGCAACAGTCACTGTTTTCCCCAGGATCTAAAATAGCTTTCCCGCAGGTCTTTAGTTTTAATTATTGGTTAAAGAAACAAAAATACTGGTTGAAAAAAATAATTATTATATGTTTTGAAAGGTAAGATGGATTTCCTAGGTGGGAAAGGCCTAATGAGGGACACTGTATGTATGAAGCAGGGTCAGTCTCCACATCATTGAAGAATAACCTCTAGTCACGCAAGAGTGGTTTTACATGTCAACCAGCAATTAGTTTTAGGCTCAAGTAAACCTTGAGCTGGAAGACCTCACAGTCCTTCAGTCCAGCCTGATTCTCTTTCTGGAAATCTCTTTCTCTCATACATGAACAAAATGTTGCTATACATTTTCTGTGATTCACAGGTTCATCTAATCTGAGGAACCGTTGCACTGAGGAATTCCTTTGCTGAAAGATTACCTGATAGTGTACCTACCATTCCCTGTTTCAGTTTTCATAGAGAGCATTAATGAGTCACTCTCAATTTCTTCTTTCTCTGGTAGGGGCAGAGTAACTAAAGTAATAATTTGCTTTATTCGTTCTGTTTGCAGTGGTTTGTCCCCTTCTCAGCTTTATTGAAAAAAAATAATGTTGCTTTGCTCTTTAGGAAACAATAATCCTACTTCTCTCCCAAGCACACTGCTGCTGCCAGGCTGCAGTACTTGTCTCTGAACACCATGATGCTATCCGCTGTTTGGATGAAGGATCTGTCAGACGTAGTCAGCCATTTGTCTAGTAGTATACTTCAAAGAATTTCTCATGACCTGTTTAATTCAGGCACAAGACGGGGACCCATGTAACTTTCAAATCAGGGTGAAAATACATGGTGCTTTTCCCTGTGTGTTACCAGTAAGGGAACTACCATTCGTTACATCTCCTTTCTTTTTGCCTGACAAAACTGATCTGCACTATTGACTGCATGTCTGTACTGAGGCTCTGAGAGAAAAGAATTCCAGAACCACTCCATCAGAGACAGAGACTGCTTGTGTAACTACTTAGAAAGCTAACTTAAGTAGGACTTGATATTATCCTTGGCTTTGAGCTTACTTTCTTTCCCCCTAATCTTTCACCAAGGACTAGATCAAAAATAAAATTCTCTTGTGATTCAGTGAGATATATGAAGGTCTAATATTTCGTATGAAAGACTGAGCTCATCTTGGACTTAGCAGCCACTAGTGGCTGTACAACAAGCTTTAATTATCTACTTAAGTAGGACTATGAGAAATGAGCATCAGCCAATCAGCCAGTAGAATAAAACCCGGCACTTGTTTAGATACATGCATTCAAACTCATCAATTTTTTAATGAAAAAATAGTTGGGTGGGTTTTTTCAACTGAATTTTTGGTTAAATAAGCTCTTATTTACCTAAAATAATCTATTTTTTAAAGTATTTACTGAATATTGTTGTGCACATCTGCAGAAGATTTGTTTCTATTCTGTGACAGATTAACATACTGCTAAACAGAAATCTTTAAGTGTCAATATTTGCATATATAATTCACTGTTAATTTTCCTCCCGTAATTTGCAACTTTTGTCCAATGCAGTGTTTAGAGATCTAATAGTAATTGGATCCAGCAAAGAATTTGCAAAAAGTATTACAAAAGAAATATAAAGTCAAAACAAAGCATTAACGTGAACAGTTTGCAGAAGTTTTCCCATATTCACCTCTCCTCACTGTCTTATGAACTATGTAATCCAAATAGTGCCTACATTTGCTCAAATACTTAATTTTATGTATTTTTCTCTGACAATGATCTAAGCAAATTAGTTTATATCTTTACACCAAACATAATTTAACAAGTCATAATTCCTAATGAGTTAATTCACTGGCAGCAAACATTGCCAGTTTCTTAACATTAGTACACATTTTGAAGCTCATTTGGATATCAAGACTCTGCAGCTCATGTTCAAAAGACATATATATATATAACAGGATCCACTTCCGAATTTATAGCACGTTCCTTTACAGGAACCACTGTCATCCTCAGTCATATGCAACCAGTAGCAACAACCACAGATACAGCAAGCTATAATTTCCAGATTCAAACATAAATCCACCATTTCATTTGGGACTTAAGGATTTCTTTCTTTTTTTTTCTTTCCTGGTTTAATTAGTTGGGTTTATTTGTTTGTGGGGTTTCTTTGGTTCCTTCTCCTGTTTGAAGCACTAGGCTAGGCACTCAAATGGAAAGCTCGTTTGAGAGCAGGTTAGCTAGCCTGACTGGGAGTATGGGCTGCATTTTCACCGTCATTGGCTTCTTTAGAAGCAACACATTGAGTAAAATACTCATATATTCACTGTCCTTCACTGCCTTCCCAAAACTCCCTCCTCTGTGCACTCAAAGGTGAGTCACACTCTCCCAGCAGGGTTCACACTTGCTGTGCTGTACACTGCAAAACAAAAGATATGATCCCAAAGACATGGAACATGAGATGTGACCTTGAAAGACGCAGTGACTCACAGGGCCAGGGTCACTCACATCAGGAGCGGGTAACTGAAATGCAGCTTCCAGTATTTCCTTTCTTCCATGGGAGTAACCCATGTGCTGAGACTCCTTGTTGATTCTGCAACAAAGACATGCATACAAGTATTTACCTAAAATCAATGGAGTATCTTCATAACATGAGTCGGCAGGTCTGGTGCATTCGTTTTAAAATACCCAGCTTGGGCAAATGCATAGCAATGAAAAGCAACTGTATAGAAAGAGGACAGGCTGTCCGGTTTAGGTTTTGTATAATTTACCAGATAACATGGATTACATATTTTTCAAGTGTGAATGGGACCACCTGCTTTTGCAAGGGCTCACTGCTCATGAAATTAGTGATCTGTAAAGGAATTCCACTCAGAGCACACCTGAATGAGCTTTGGTCCTGACTTTCTTTTCTTTCTTGCATCAAATAGGAATAAGCACTAGCCTAAGACGGGCTTCTTTCTCAGGTTTTGGTTCTGTATGCCATGCTGACTAATTTTTTCTCTTTGCATGAGACTGGTACTTATAACTGTTGCTCAGCTTGTCTTTTTTTTTCTCTTTTTGTTTGGAAACTCTGTGTTGGGGTTATACCTTGGTCTAATAAGCAGGTAGGAATGTTTGTAAAACCTTGCTAAAAAAAATATAGTATAGTACAAAAGCTCTGCTGTTAAAATGATGGCACTATACTTCCTGGCAAAATAGTGCCTGTATCATAAAAAGCTGCATAATGATTTTCAGTCTGCCTCAAGAACGCAGGATGTGACATGATAAGAAGTGAGAGAATTTGGAATTTTCATTATAGTTTGCAATGTTCTTTCCAAGTCTTAACTTAGCTACTGGAAATGTTTGCAAATTGCACTACCTTTAAATGCTGCTATTTAAATCAATAACATAAAAATTGCCAACTTCCACAGAAAATGAATAGCATGCAACTAAAACAAGTGAATTCATTCTTACAGTTCAAAGAGATGTATAAGATTGTGGCAAAGTTTGCCACTTGAAATGCTAAAAAGAATACCAACGATGTTAAAAAAATAAAGCACAAAGGACAAAATTTCTTAAAAAACCTTTTTCTTGTGCTGTTATCCTTGATAAATACTACATATGGCAATACTTTTAAGGAAACTCCTCTCTTGTCTGATAACTACTACATAAGTGTTTGTAGAGGGATTTTTTTTACTATATTATCCACATACTTTGTATATAAAGGAAGCCCTTTTGAACTGAATTCTACCTAATAATAGCTATCATGAGGTTTTAGCAGGAGGAAGATTGTTCTGTGTACATTTGGATGAATCCTTCTAACAGCTATTTGAATTAAATTAAATTGACATTTTATTTCTAAAAACTCCCATTTATTTACAGATGCAATAGTTTTTGATCTTGCTCTTGGAAAGTGTGTTCTTTTCTCTGTTTACAGGAACTAAAGCTGTCAGTGGGGTAACAACTATGCTGTGTTGGAGTTTCACTGAGCATGTTTTTTTCTATTGTCATTTCTGTCAGCTGCAATATGAGACCATGAGTGTTTTTCAGCTCTGAAAAATATATACATTTTCATTCAACAGTCATGCATCCTGGCAAAACAACATTTTTTTGGATTTGGACAATCAGATTATTGCAACTTGGTAATATTGCGCATCTGAAGAGTGACTTATTTTTTCTAAATTGTGTTTGTTCCACACATTTATGAAACATTTCTGTGAGTTCTGTAGTTTCATTAAGAAAAAAACAGACATCGCATTTCCGCAGTTTATCTTGTCCAGACCTCTAAAAATCCTTGCACCCTTTGCAGCATTCAGAACTTGGTTCCACACAAGTTCATCTTGAAAATAGAAGCAGTTACAAGGAAAGCTTTCTATTTGTTGTCTATCACTCTTGAAGTTCTTCATGTCATAGAACGGGGTTATAGATATGAGCAACGAAAAGAGAGATTTTTCTTGCTGTTCATCTCTATGTGGCTCTTACAATATGCATGATTCTCTCACAAAATGCAAACTGTAAGAGGGAACATTTTGTGATTGCTTAATCACATGAATTAGACAAACCCTTAGCTTGTATTAATTCTTCAAGCAAGACACCATTATAATTAAAATAGCAGCCTTCATTTTTTTAGGATTCTAAGCCTCCTTGTAGGTTACCATTTGAAAACTACCGTTTTCAAAGGCCAATTAAAACTGCATTATTAGTGCATTTCACAGCAAAGAGCAAAGATAATACCACAGCTAATGTAAAACTGCTTCTTAAGATCTCAAAAGATCCTTTAAAAGCAAAGACTCGGTGCCTGAACATGTCTTCTCAAAAACACTTCTGCCTTCTAGCAAAGAAATTTGTATCTGAATGAATTGCCTATGTTGTACACCAGGTAGCAGGAGACTTTTTAAATACTTTCTTCTTTTAATTTTATTTAAAGCCACATATAACTTAATTTTATGCACCAATCTTGATTTTTTTTTTTGGTCTAAAAATAAAAATGTACCGCAGGTTTT
>NW_010426258.1:33216-36463 GCF_000710305.1 Buceros rhinoceros silvestris | reverse complement strand
GTTTTTTTTTTTGTTAAAAAAAAAAAAAAAAAGAAAGAAAAAGAGATTGAACAGCTTTGGAATTCAAGATTTGCCATAGCTGCTCTTTGGATTCCAATTCTTAAAACTTAAACTAAAAATAGAAAGAAAAATAGAAAGGCCTAAAACATATCTCCCAGGACAATATTTGCCGAGTAGCTTTAATGCACAACAGTTTTCTTGAAAAAGATACAAGCATCAAGTGCAGTTCTCATTAGGTTAAGCGGTTGTGTTATGCTGATTTATCAGCCAACATTAGACAAAGAAAGTTTGACACTAATTGTCTATTTGGTTGTCTTTTCCTTCCTACCTCCACCAACCTATTACAAATTTACAAAGAAATAAACTGGTGGTGACATTTGGCACACATCGCTGTGTGATGATTCAGGAAACTCTGCAGAAAAAATTCACAGGCATAGCTCCTGGAAATGGTTATCAAAGCTCCTTCTGTGGAAGCAAGCTATGGAGTACACGACATCCTTAAACCCGCACGGCCATTAGCCATGTGATGCAACCTACTGCAAATCACCAACAGGTTTGCCTTCCCTTCAGACTCCTCTTTTCTGCCTATGGCTGAGCCTTCCTCTCTGCACTGCTTCCAATCCTGACTCCAATCCTCCTCACATGTCCTAGCTCTTGCTTCCGCAATACACCCACTTGGAAAGCTGGACAAGCACCACATCCAGATGGATTTACTGCTGATCTCACTAGCTCATAGCTCTTTTATCCTAAAGTCCTGGAGGCTTTAATATCGCATATCCAAAAAAACCAGCTCAGCCAAAAATGTTGTATTTGCATTTATCTTATAAACATCATCACAAATAGTCCCTGTTCTCAACAGCTTTCATGTGACTGGTAAAATAAACATGAAAAAAGGAAGCATGACATGTAAATAGATCAGCCAACATCTCGCATCTCGCTTTGTATGCATATATGCAATATTTGTAGGAACTGAGGTTTACTTAAGAGAAAATAATCTAAGTAGAAGGAAATGTGAACAAAGGCAAGCAGGCAGAGAAAGCAAAAAGAGAAGTGACAGGTGTAAGGAGGGGAGCAGAGTAGGACAAATTACCAGTCACTCCATGACCAGTCAAAATAACAAAGGCCAGTCAATACCGATTCTCAGTGATCTGATACATTTTCACATAGGCATAGTACCACTTCATTTAATGTAGGAAATCCTCCATTCAGTCAAACAAAATCTTTTGTGTACACATGCACTTTCCTTCACAGCTTGATAGATTACATAAAACCCATACAAGCTCATGACATCATATTTAAACCGCAGCGTGGGAGCGGGGGTGTTAAAATTCTTCTGCAGTACAAATGACATCTTGCCAATCAATGCCAAGGGGATGTAGCACAGTTTGGGGACCTGGCATAACCTCCCAAGGGATCTGTGTTTAGCACCACTCTTGGACCTGGAATTGGTCCCACTAGAATTGGTCCCACCTGAAATTCATCCCACTTTTTTTTTTTTAAGGTTGAACTCTTAGACCCCTGTCCTAACAACTCCAGCTGTTTAGGTAACACAAGAAGATGTTGCCCTTGGTAGCAATCTGGAGAAGTATGGGAGAGTCTGAGAGATTTTTTCCATCTGTCCTATTCCCTGTCTCAGCGGAGTAGGTTTACTGGCAACAAGCCATTACCTGGCCTTTCCCAATCCCAGATACAACTGTGACTTCAAGACAGATGCTTTTCCCTTTTTCAAATCCTTCATCAGCCTTTGGCTGGGCCCAAGCAGCTGACTTTCCGACTTTAATACTATTTAAAAGACATCTGTTTTCTAAGGCTGTCTAGCTCAGTAGCAGCTTTGTTGGTTTTTTATTGGTAGCAAGTAAATCTCCTTGGGACATGTTGCATGAATGGTGGTGTGAAATAGCAATTTGTATTTGCAACTGCCATTTACCTATGAACAGAGATCGATATCTGTAGTATTTTGCCCTCTTTAATTCACAAAATATGATCTCAGAATGTAATGTTTTACTATCAACTTCCATAACAAATCAATGTTCCTATGTAATATCAGTCTCTCCTTAATGCAGACTTAAAATCTTTGGCTTTGTAGGCTTTTATCCTTCCAGTCACATACATAAAATGCTGAAGTTGCTACATGGATTGTAACAGCAATCAAGGCATTTCTTTGGATGGTTTAACTATCTTTTTCTGTAATAAGCAAACCTGTCCTGGGTCCAACATGGTGGAACCGGATGCTGCTCTGTTGTCTGGCTTTCTTCTTCCCAGAGAGTTGTGGTTTTCCTGAGCTTCCGGGAAGGAGGATACATCTCTCCAGAATGAACTCATAAAAGGGGGCGTGTTGAGAGATTCAAGGACATCTTGCTTTCCCTTCTGCTCCATCTACTGTCCTCTCTATCTTGTCCGTGCTGCGGCTCTCTCAAATATGCCACGCAGGACTCTTGAATCTCAAGGAGATAAAGCCACGTCCGTGACCTGCTATTTCCCTGAAGCAGTAAAAGACTTCTTCTGCAAAATGGGTAGAACCTTCTCCGTTTCTGCCAATTCCCGGCAGGGGTGGTGTGTGAACTGTTTTGCCGTGATGGATCGACCCAGCGGTACCCCTTATCTCTGCAGCGGATGAAGAAGGCACCAACGTGCAGGGGAATTTGAAGATATTCCCTTGGGACGCGGCCAGGCTGGCCCGTGGCGCAGATGTGTGTGTGGGGGAGTCTGGGAAGAGCTGTCCTTGGCAGAGAAGAGTTCTCTGCAGCCACTCCAGAGGAAAGAAGGACTATGTTTTATTCACATGAAAGGTTTGCTTCAGGAGAAAGTTCTTATATCGAGAACTTTTTTGTCAGGTGAACAGATTGGACTCTTCCTTCCCCGCCCCTCCCCCCTCACTGGCCTGGCAAACCATTGGAGGGGGGCAGTTTTGTAAGCGGGGATTTTTTCAATCAGGAGATTTTATGTGTAACTGTACACTTTTATCCATTCTCCCTTTATCTCTTTCTCTCCCTTTTCCAGTCCGGTTTAACTTTGAAAAACGATTTTATTTTGGGGGCATTTTACTATTAAACTTTTCTGTTTCTATCCTTTTCGTATGTAGTCTGTGTGTTATCATTTCCTTTGCCAGACTAAAGCCTTAATGAGCTTGTTAACGTGCTGATAAGCCGTTAACAAGCATCAAAAGTTTTTCTTGTGTGTGGTTTGGCTGGGTTTGCTTTTCCAGCCAACACACTATTTTGTCGCATTCCTTTCGGTGGGAACCAGG
>NW_010426258.1:23566-33158 GCF_000710305.1 Buceros rhinoceros silvestris | reverse complement strand
TTCCAGCCGACACACTATTTTGTCGCATCTCTTTCGGTGGGAAACAGCCCCCCCTTTTTCAACCTGCGACAAAACCGAATACCATATATGTAATGGCAAGATGGATTTAAATTCCAAAGCATTAGACCCTAACTGATCCAATAGAAAATTTGTAACTATCTCCAACTTCCAGTGGAAAACTAAACTTGTTATCAAGGCGCTAGGAAGTTGAGGCCTTCTTTAAAACCTAGAGACATCTTAATAATTTATTTGAGCTTCAGACCAGAATATCGTTATACTTTGAAGACATGTCAAATCATCTATTATTTATGTATTTATGTATATTTGTTTATGACTACAGTAACTTAACTTCTTGGCTATCATATTCATGGAATTCCCTGGTTAAATGTGTACTGGAAATGGGTGTGAAAAAATAAAACTTTTAGGAAGGATAAGATAAGAAGAGGTAATTGTAAAGGCCACTTCAGGATGGCTTTGGAAAATATGTACAAACTTACTGAAATCCCTGCTACTGTGCTTCTTTAGGACACAGATCCACACGGCAGGCCAGTGACCGCCACTTCATTCCCATAAAGGTATCCAACTTATAGATATAATAAGAAAGTTAATTTATTGGCCATAGTCCCCTGTAAAGATGTTTGATAACACAAATCAGAGTACGTGGTTCTGGTGCTCGGTAGGCAGCTCCTGAGCCCACTTTTCCTAGCTGTAGGGATCTCCGGGGATGGCCATCAGGTAAACATTTTCCCTCACAGCTGCAGTGGTTCACACCTGTTATTAATAAAAGATAGACATTACAGACAGTTTATTACTAATTTTCTCTCTGTCTCTCCTAACCTAGCCTACTTTCATGCAGCTGAAAATGATAGCATTTAGATTCTCCAGTATCTTCAACAGCAAATTTGTAACTCCTAAAGAACAGAGACCACAAATACAAAAACATGTTTGTTATCCTGAAGTTAAACCACTGACAAAAAATTCCACTCCTAAGAGCTGATATGCAAGTTATTTTGCTTAGTCTTTCTGGGGCACTTCAGGTGATACCCCTCTCACCTAACTTCAGGCATTTAAAAATTAGCTATCTGGCTTTCTTCCTTAAGGACATCAGAAGAAGAACTGCACTTTGAAGGTAACAGTCTCTCTCCAATGGCTAAAAAAATGACACTGAGTTTGACTACATGCTTATTCAACAAAATAAAACTACATGAGGTGAATCTCTACTAGTATCTACTATTAGATTCTACTATAGCCACTAGATCACAGATATAGGACATATACATAAATCTTGCTCACTTGATGTATAGATTCCTCACAGCTGATTTGAAAAAGAAAAAAAAAAAAGGAAAAAAAAAAAGACCTCCTTGATTAAGTCAGCTTTCTCCAGGGATTTATCTTGTTATATAATTTATTTGAGCAGCATAATGTGATGTCGTTCCCAGAATGGCTGCTTCCCCTAGCTGACACAAGGAAGTTTATAAGAAAGAAGAACATACTTCAAGACAGGTCAAGAAAACTGCAAAAAATATATTCTTTCTGTGCATGTGTATGTTGTTTTCCTGGCACGTTTTTGGTTTGGTTTTTTTCCAAACAGGCGAGGCGTCTGAAAATGGCTGCAATTTTCTGAGCTTCATGATCCATAAAATAACTGTATATAATTACACGGTAGAAGCAAAGTAAGGTTTCAGTTGATTTAATTTGTTTATGTCTCTCTTAATCCTATTTCATCCTTGCAGTTTTATCACCTTCCCGTCTCTGCTGCTGTCTGTTATCACTTCAGCCCTGAACCTCCCACTGTCTGGCTGTAACCACTGTAACCTTTTTATTTCTGGCACTTAGCTGATGCTATCCTAAAAGACTTTTATCCTGCACTGAATCTAATAGGACCACTTAACTTTTATATATCTGTTCCTTTACTCCATTCTCTCCTTTGACAAGATACTGAACCTCCTGTGTTTTCCTCTTCACTTTTACTATATGGTTCTTATTTTCTGTGGACTGAAAGAGATCTCAAGGCAGGCAACAATCAGTAATCATATGTACCGTTTCCAGTGTTCGCTTTAGGTGTGATACTTATCCTGTAATCAGTATATTGACATTTAGTCTTTTTTTTTTTATTTTATTCACAGGTTTTTCTGTCATCTCATGGAGATAGCCGGATTCATGACAGAATAGCAACTTGTCCTGTCACTGTATTGTCACAGAGGATTCAACACCAAGACCTTCCAGGAATGAGCTTTCAGAGCAGGCTGAATCTGATGTTATGTACACTTTGATAGGTCACACATTGCTTCATTTAACCTGATAGAATTATACTACTAGATATCAAGTACAAAATGAAACTCTGCTACAGCCTGCTGAATAGTCATGCTATGTGCACACTATCACAAAACCTCTTCTCACTTACAAACCTCAGAATGTCATGGAGAAAAAAAGACAAACATAGAGATAAGGAACTAGGTACTGTTAGTATGGTCAGGAAAAAAATGGAGAAATAGAGAAGTGGCCATCTGTCCATACAAAAAAAAAAAAAAAAAAAATCCACTGAGCATAAAGCAACAAAGAAAGAGTTAATATTTCTTGGTTTGTCATAATTTGAAAAAAAGATTTCATTTTTACGGTTCTAGGATTAGAAATAAGAGAAGAGATGCGCCAGCCTCACATAAAAAAAAAAAAAAAAAAAAAATCCACTGAGCATAAAGCAACAAAGAAAGAGTTAATATTTCTTGGTTTGTCATAATTTGAAAAAAAGATTTCATTTTTACGGTTCTAGGATTAGAAATAAGAGTAATTTAAAAACTGTGACTCAATTTCACATAGAACTTCAGTGCACCTTCAGAAAACACAAGGCATTTTCTATGCATTTATTACAGTGCTCCTCAGTGAAATATGTTCTCAGGAGTCTTCATTTTTAGAAGGAACACAGTTAAAGTGATATTGACATAAAGCAAAGAGAACTTTTCAGAATTATTGGTTGGAATTAGCCAACGATCCTGATATTACAAAATGTTTGGAAAGTACTGAAATAAGCAATTATAGAGATGTCTCCTTTGAAAGATTCAAAATAAAAAAAATTATACACCTGAAGTTTTTAACCGGTGTAGTACCCTTCCCTCTGGTTTTAGGGAATTAATGTAATTTATCTTCTCTTCCTCAATCTCATTCATTTCGTTCTGTGAGTCTTTCAGGTATATTAGTTACAACTTACTTTTACTCTTCAAAGAGCTATAAATTTTTTTCTCATTTTCTTGTGTTCATTCTGTTATGGTAAATGGAAAAAAAAAATCAAAATAAAGCAAGGCGGCATATTACGAAAGGCAGCCTACAATGACAGGACCAGGACAACATTGTTATTCAGAAGACTCAATCAATTCTGAAAGGGGAAAATTGTTAGAAGTGGTAAACTGAATAATCTCAAAACATGAATATTGCAAAGTAGGTAAAAATTAAGTTAAAAGAACATATGGTGACTAATGGAGAAAATAAATGTCAACTAGGTCCATATGGTTTGCTTGATAAGCACCTTTCAAACACGGATGCGTTGCTTCCAGCTCCAAGTAAGACCACAATATAGATAATCTGCATAAATAAAAAGAGCAATAGGTTGATAAGTGCAGTACAAATTCAGGTTCCTATATTAGTTTATATTCCTAAAGCACGGAAAGCGGGTACTTTGGCAAAACTCAGTCAGTGAATTATGTAAATTCAGGCATGTGATAGATATGAACGAGGCATATCATACAAGGTGATCCCGCACAAGGTGGTCTCAATACCATAATATTGTCTTTAAAACATGAAAAAGAGTATCAGGGAACTTAGTCAATTATTTGCACATTTTATACCAATTACCCATGCATTTTAGGCACACATTCAAACACTCAACTACTTGAACATTATAATTACTGTACATTCCATATCTCTGAAACATGCCAGATTCCTAATTGGAAGAAAGAAAATTATCCTGAGACATGGTCTAAGAAAACAATAAAAAAATAGGCTAGGAACAACGCCCTTTTTGGGCTGCTTACAATATCTCCCTGTTGTGTATATAAAAGCACAATAAACTTCTAATCTGAACTACAAGAAAAAATTTCCCGATACCTAGATACCTTAAAAGCCAAAGAAAAAACTTGTCATGTAAAGTGGGGGTTTTTTATACACAACAAAATCCACTTCTATGTTTACTATTTCTTCACAACATAAACCAATACTCTGTCCTTCTGTGCAGTAATCTCCCTGAAAACAAACCAGCAAGAGGTCAAAAGCAGCAAAGGAATGAAATACCTAGACTGAAATGTAGTTTGGAAATCAAGTCCAAACAGCTCTCAAAAATCCTGACTGCCCTGGCATCCAAACTACCAAGCTGACTCACTTTTGAAAACTAAATTCCAGAGATGCCTACAATTGACATAGCTGAGCAGTTCGCCATGCTTGGCTTACACCTTGCTTATACAGCTAGAGTAGTATCCAAAATGATGTCATTTCCTACAAATGTTCTCCAAGGAACTTGGCTTGAGAGGCTTCGTTAGAGCATATCTAACACACATTCAGCTTTCAAGTTCATCTCAAATGCAAATGCAAGAAACTACAATCTTCTAAAACATGACCTCTCTTCATCATGAAGACCTGTGAAATTCTAACACAGTCCCTTCCTTAGCCAGTTTCAATGCTGTAGGGGTTTGGTTTGGTTTTTCGTTTTGGGGGGTTTTTTTCTTTCTTTTTCTTTATATGAACATGACTAGAAAAGGAATAGGAAACGGCGTAAAACACACATAAGCTGGTGTAATTTAGTGCCTAGGATAGTTTCTGAAGAGGCATCTCTCCCTGAGCCAGTTTTAGAAATTTTCCAGTCATTTAAAGAGTCTTTGCTGCCTTCAGATCATTTACTTTCTAGTCTAGTGTCCAGACTACTAGGTTGCAGCATCATACTCTGTCTCATACCCACAATGTCTGGAAACTCTTTGAATAAGCAATGTGAGGTTGAATTCTTGGAGGCAATGAGGAAATTAAATTAAACCATGATTTCTGTATGTCTAGGCCAAATGTTCTGACCATAAAACTGTAGTTCTTCATACAACTACATTTCTTCAAGACTCAGACACTTGTCTTCAGGAGAGGTGTCAGGTAACTTGACTTGGGGACAAGATCAATAAGTCAGTCACCCACCTGGCTGTTTAACACTCAGCAGCTACACACACAGTGTGTTATTCTAAGTGTCAATCTTACTTTACCCATGAATTGCCTGGGAACTGAGGTTTCTAATACAGAATTATTGCCTGGGATGAAGGTCATAAAGGTAATAGCACCAAGAAGTGCATTTATCTGAATTGGTCTTTTAATATTCATGACTTCAATCTTTCGTTGTTTGCAAAATTATTTGCAATTCAATTTCTTTGCTAGTGTTAATTTAGTGTTATTTTCTCGGTAACTAATTAGTTTCATTGGTACTGTTCTGAGAAAGTCACGTGCCTAACTTCCTGCAGCAGTAGAAGATTGCATGGGTCATCCACAACGTACACAAGTATTTTAAGTGTCATTATAATTAATAATTAATTGTTTTTTAAAAAGAGGTTGTATATTGTCCCAGCGGCCACCCTAGAAAAATCTTACCTGTATTCTTCATCTGGAAGGTGAAACACTCATTGTTCATTTGAAAATAATTTATGTGACTTGTGCTAGTGGATATGTGCTCTGTTAATAGTTCTGCAAATACAATTCTCCAATGCAAAAACTGGAAAAAGCCCCAACACTTTAGTATAAAATACCTTCACCTAATACAGCTGGCAACAGAAATGCATACAGTGGTAGTGAATACAGTGGCTCAAGATCCTTCAAGCCTCTGTGGTGTTATGACCACAAAAAGGGTACCACAATCAAGAGTATGCAAAATCTATTTCCTCTAGGATGAGAAGCACGAGGACTCCAGCTTTGCTTGTGAATCACCTTTTCCTTACTGCTCTGGAGTTTCTTAACTCCACATACTTCCATGTACAACCCGATATTACAATATTATTATTGATCATAGTCATAATTTTTAAAGTAATAATTTTATCATTTCTGAGGCAAAATATGAGAGTTCTCCTATGCAAAAAGCTATTTTAGGCCTATTTCTTATTAGGCCTATCACAATAATACAAATACTACCTAATTATGTATTTTTCATTACTTCTCTTTCCCATTGTTCACATTCCTTTGCCATTAAGTGAAACTTTGAAATCTTTTCGACTTAGTGGCACTACAATCAAAGCAGCAGGGGAATAGTGCCTCTATAGTTACTCATGCGATGATTGTTCACTTTATAGATAAAAGGCATTTTGTTACTCTTGTCAGCCTTTCCCACTGGTGAGAACTAGACTGTATTCCATCTTCCACATCATCCTGTATAGAATAACTGCTACAAGTTTCCCAGCGTTTTTCATTGCAATGTTTTTGCAACCTTCAGTTTCCAACTTCTGAATGGAAAGGCGACAAATTCGGTGTCCTCCTCCAAAAGAACATGCTTCAAACAGTTTAGGAAAGGTATAAGAAGAACTGAAATACAGAAGGAAAGGGACTGGAGAAACTGGAGCTGTTTTTGCATAGGTGATTTGAGTATCACTTGTTACAGGGCTGCAGCTGAAGTGGAAGTCAGCCTACATCAAAGCCAAGTTCTAAGTCAACACAATAAAAACTGACAAAAGGCACAACTGTTCCTCTGTATCTCATGTGCACCTGTCCCACTCTCAGTTTTCCTGAAAAGTCTTATACCAGAAAGTTTTCTGTGAACTTTGTGTTAACATTTTGCAGGAATTAAAGGCCCTCATGTTTCACAGTTTTGAAAAGCTCCATCCAACTCTATTTGAAATTCTTCAGCACGTGGTAAGGTCCCCACCATAGTCTTGATCACTCCACATGATTTCAGGATCTGCAGGGACCTATGGTCCCCTGCCTCAGACCTTGATTCTCCAGTTCAGCATGGGAGAATCTGTTGGGTTTTATGCTAAGAATTTGCATCACTCCAATCCTTTTCTCTTAAACTGAAGCTAATCCATTCTTCTAGGTATTCCCATGTGAATGAGTCACATTAATGATTCCCAGTTATCCCTGGTCCGGGATACACATGAAAAATAGCAAAAAAACAAAACCAAAAAACCCACCAGTAACAAAACTTGGCTCAATTTACACCCTAACATGCAAAGAAGGAACAATGTGATTGAAAAAAATACAATGTGGAAGTTACAGACAGAATCATCAAATTATTCCACTGTATAACTATAACATTATTTTTACTTTTATTGTTGCCTGAATTGCAGAGTAAAAACACTTTGAATGCATCAGATGATGGTCCTGAGGTCATTACAAGTAAAAATCTTTCTCCTGTTATATAGAGTGTGACTCTCTATTGCTCATTTCTTACATGAAATATGCACAAATCATACAACAGACTGTAAATGGAAAGGAAGCGATCTTCCTTCAGTTTTTCTTCCTTAGCAATTCGCTTACTAGTAAAGAAGTTATTTCTCTCATCTCCAGTTTGTAGTCCTTTTCAGTTTCTTTTCACAGTTTGTTTCTAAATTTTGAAAGAACCAGTCCAGATATTCTCACAATAAGTAAAATTTATGGATTTTTTTCCATCTACGTCATATATACAGATATGAAAGACATATGGGGAGCCAAGTTCCTCTGGCTTTGCTGTCTGCCATTTCACAAGTTGTATTGCTTCTAATAAGAGGTGCTTTGTCAAAACATGTTTTAAAGAACTAAATTATGTTCTCATTGCTCAGCAGGTATAATAGGATTCAAATTTCTTTCCAGAAGTAAAAGGTGTTTTCATATAATACTCCTTGTCAAGTACAAGAACTGCTCAGTGGAATAAAAGCTTTAGAAAAAAAGCTTCTTAATTAACATTACCATCTCAGAAACATAATACTATCACACCATCTCCAATTAGATTTTTAGCAAATTGAAACCAATAAAGTAAACAGACTGTACGACAGTGATTAGCAAAGCACTGAGTATTATATACGTGAATCATTGAAAGTAAAACCTCAAAGACTTTTAACCAGAAAAAGATTAAGTCAAAGGTAAGTATGAGTAACATCTCTTCAGTGTATTTGGAGCAAGTGTGGAAACAAATAATAATATTCATATATGGAAACTGTTACTGACAACAGATTATTTTAAAAAAAATCAGTGACACATTGTATTAATCTAAATAGAAATGTAATTTAGTAAAAATAAATATTGTCCAGCCCTAACCCATGACACTTTTTATTAAAAAAGCCTTTTCCTCCTGAAAGTACAGCTAAATTCTGAGAGTAATAAACCAGAATATTGCAAACTATTACGTAATACTTATGTACTTTACATCAGCATATTACTAAGTCGTGTTTAGCAGCAGGATCCCCAAGCAAACCTTAAGTGGTCCATTCCCAGTCCTGTCCTGCAGGCACTGACAGGCATCCTTTTCAGAGATGATGACAGACTGAATCCCCATTTTGTGCAGTATGGGAGCTTCTGTGCTCAAGGAAATATTGGGGTTTCCAACCAGATGTTTCTGACAAACGATAATCAGAAAGTAGTAGGAGAAAATCCTTTGGGCAATGTTTTTTCTGCTCATTCATGAAGTGTGAAGGACAATGCTTCTAAAAGGACTTTTCCTTTTCTCCTAGACACAACTAAACAAGCTGCTGGTGCTGAGCAATCTAACAGAATTGAACAGGAAAAAAAAGGTAAACACTTTTTAAAGTCTCAGTTTCTGCATTAAAACCCTGTTTGCTTCTCGGTTGTTCTCATGTAATGTGCCTTTTCAAGAAAAGTTTGCCACCATTTCTTTCCTACTTCATTTATTTAGAATTCCTCCTGAACTGTAAAACACGATTTAAAGAAAGGTGCTGAAAGGATTCTCGTCTTATTTTATACTACTCTCATAGCTCATGTACCACTGTCTTGAAAACTAATATGGTATAAACAGCTAAATAGTATACCAGAGGGTTTTCTGTTCCTGTGACTCTGAATGATATTTGACCTCAGAGTTAATTTTTCCATATTTTCACTAACATTGCAAATAGAAGATACAGATGTAATTAAGGTGAGACTTGTGATCTACATCATCAGCTATTTCAAGTTTTGTAAATGGTTTTTACTCTGCTGCTTTTAGTTTGTATTTCTTTAAGCCTGCTTTAAGTAGGACAGTTCATGTTTTTTCCAGGAGAGAGGAAAAAAAAAAAGACAGTAAGAAATCATCATTAGTGTCCTGGAATCATATTATTATTCTCTTTAAATTCAGCGTAACATTTTCAGGGTCCATTATATATACGAAAAAAATACATACATTGATAATTTCTTACAAATAGATTAGGGTTAAGAAATTAATGAATGCATGGCTAAGAATACTGGTGGTACTAAAGAAAATACTGAACAAGTGATAAGAAGAATTAAAGTGCTACTACACCAAGTACTGCCTGCAATTTTTACCTCTACAATTTCAGTATTCAAAGCATTTTGAGCACAAACGCCATAGCCAGGAATAACTAGCTTAAATTTCTCCATGGCACAGCCGGTTCCAGTGATACCTTAATTCATGAGATAAAAAGACATCTGTAAGTGACTTGCA
>NW_010426258.1:0-23404 GCF_000710305.1 Buceros rhinoceros silvestris | reverse complement strand
AATGCATGTTCCTCTTCGCATTGTCCTGCAGGTTGCTCAGGAAAACACGAAGCTCTGGAACAGCAATGTCCGTTTAAAAGGAAGGTTATGACAAACACATGTCATGACATTGCAGAACAAGCACTGTAGGCTGTTTACATCCCAGCGATCATGTTGGATCTTACACTGGAAGCAAGTGTAAAACTGCTACTGACTTCAATGAAAGCCATAAATGCTTGTCTGCTGAAGACTGAAGTGCTGTGTATTTGTTTAACCAGTTCAAAAGACTCTCCAAATTCCTGGGAGCACCGGATGAGACAATATTTATACATGTTAAGATGGAAAGTCTGATTCTCCACTGCCTTCCACTTGTAATATCGTAAAAACTTGAGTGCAGCTTCTGTTTTGCCAAGTCCTTCACTTCAGTCAAGCTTTTGTCCTCTTAAAGTTTTCGGTCAAGTGAGGCAACTGGCTATCTTCCAGAGTTGCTTGGATGACCTCACCTTTGAAGTTCACAGATCAACAGTTTTGATGGGAATATTAGTGAACTTGTTAGAAGCATTTGTTAAACTTCTTTTGAACAGGTGTCTATTAATTAGTAGCTTACAATATTAAATTAGCATTGTTTATGCTAATGCGATTTAAGTGATTGATCTAGGGTGCCTTGAGGAATACTGCAATGAGAATGATGGAAATAAAATTGTCCCAGTTATAGGTTCATTTATAAACACCCTTCAGGGAGTCTTATTTGTAGAGGAAATTGAAAGCAAGAAGCTGAGCTCCTGTTTTGCTCACTATCAAAAAAGTTTCTTTTTAATTCCAAAATAAAGCAAAGTCAAATTAGATGTTTACAGACCTACTCAACGATGCTCCACCTTTTCTAATTTATTTTGAATAGCTATCACACCATACTTAAGGCATTAGCACTTCCAGCATGAAAACTTATTTGGCATTTGAGTCATATCTGCTGCCTATTTCTTCTGGATTCCATCTCCTTTGATTACCTTGCACACCAACATAAAGAATAGATTTCAGACTGTAAGTATAAGACGAGATCCAGACATTATGGTCTTACTGATATCAGCTGGCCATTTCCTCAACTGCACTTAAAAGTTCAACTAGTTTAATGTAAGAGGACAAAGCACAAGCATCATTAAAGGTTTCCTTTTATGAACAGTTCTACATAGAGTTGACTCTTGATTGCTGTTTGGAACAGCTAGCCATTTAGACCATGTCCAGGGATAAGCTACAGCTTATCCCTAGAACAAAAGTAACGGGGAATGGAGACTGACAGTAGACTACCGTGGCCTGAACAAAGTGACACCACCGATAAGCGCTGCTGTCCCTGATATGCTGGAGCTTCAGTATGAACTAGAGTCTAAGGCGGCCAAGTGGTATGCCACAATAGACGTTGCTAACACTTTCTTTTCCATTCCCATAGCACCTGAGCGTAGGGCACAGTTTGCCTTCACCTGGAGGTGTGTCTAGTATACCTGGACTCAACTGCCCCAGGGGTGGAAGCACAGCCCAACCATTTGCCACGGACTGATCCATGCTGCGCTTGAGAAAGGTGGACCACCCGCACACCTGCAGTACATTAACGACATCATTGTGTGGGTGACACTGCAGAGGAGGTCTATGAGAAAGGTAGGCAGATAATCCGCATTTTGGTGGATGCTGGTTTCTCTATTAAGAGGAGTAAGGTCAAAGGACCTGCTTGGGAGATCCAGTTTCTGGGGGTTAAGTGGCAGGATGGACGTCATCACATCCCCACAGACGTGGTCAATAAGATTACAGCCATGTCTCCGCCTACCCACAAGAAGGAGAGACAGTCCTTCTTGGGACTCGTAGGCTTCTGGTGAATGCGCATCCCAGAGTATAGTCAGGTTTTTTTCCTTTTCTCAGTTTGCGCATATGTATAATAGTGTATAGTTTTATACTTTTGTTCTAGTTGTTCTATCACCCAGTCACCCCTCCCCAGCCAAGAAGGGGCATCAGGAAAAGGAGAGGAGACCCACAGGTTGAAATGAAAACAGATTTAATGAAACAGCCAAACACCAATATAAAGTAGACAAAGTTATACTCAGCCCAGCAAGTGCACAGTGGTCACAATAAACAGGAAAATAGTCCTCAAAAGGAGAGGAGCAGGATCAAAGGGACAGCATCCTCTACAGACTTTCCTCCTTATACTGAACATGACGTTTACGATATGGGATGCACCTGTGAGCCAGCTCAGGTCAGCTGCTCTGGCTGACTCCAAACTAATGGCCTGCAGACCATGAAAGGCCTTTGATTATGTCCCAGCAACACCAAAACAATCACCTGCAAAAAGACCAACTGGCTACCGGAGTTCTGTAAGGTGTTGTGACCTCCCTTGGCAAAAACTTTTTCTCATGGCTCTTTTCCAGCCCAGTCACAATAGTTGTAATTTCCCAATGGAAAGTGTTTTTCAGGCTTTGAGGAAATAGTATATCAGCCTTGGGAATGGATGAATATTATTTTGCAAGTAAATCAGAACCTGTGATTGCAGTACTTCCCTGAAGCAAAGAGGAACACTTATTCTGAGTGTAAGAAATAGATTAATACCCTAAGTACATGAGATTCACCTGGTTTATATTTATTTTTCTGAGTCTCTTAGTGCTGTATCTAATGAATATGAACATGAATATGACTTCATTGAAGAACAGAAATTTTAGTTTTGGCTTCAGTGAGAAGATACTTGGATATACAGACAAGTTTCCAAGGAAAAAATATCAGTTAAGATCTAAGCTAGGATATTTGTTTAACTCAAACTTGCTGTCAGCTATGAATATAAGGAGGGTAAACTATCGTGATTCAAGGGATGCACAATAGCATGTTAATTTGTGGAAACACTTTCAGTGTGTGACCTCTGTGACACTTAAGCCATACTATCCCATATCTCAGGTTTTGTATCTATCCAGGATCAGCCTTATGTCAGGTACAGCCACCAGCCCTGCTGCTTGTAACTCTGCCTGTGTGTGCTGTGCAATGTCTGTGTTATACCATTGTGCTCCATCCTGTGTAGCAGTCGTTCCCAGTGATCACAAAGAGGAGTCTTCTCTTTTTCTCTGTGATAAACCTGTATTTTTCCCCAATACTTTATTTTTCTCTTCATTATTTTAATATGAATTTCAAGAGATCATCACCACTTTCCAGTTCCTACATTGCACTTTCAATTATTGGTCTTAACATGTACTTTTTCTTCAATAAAATCAATAATTCCTTGTTCACAGATGTTTTTCAAAACAAAAGGCACCAGTATTTGTAAACACTTTGAGTGCAAGTGTACATGAACCCTGATATACATCTTGTACATGTCTTAGGTTATATAATCAATAGATTAAAAATTATTCTCCAAAATAAAAAATTCTTCCTATATTTTCTCTGCAAAGATATAAATTCCACTACCCAATATCCTAATAGATTTTTCTCTATTTTCAAACCTGTAGATATGCTTTAAGACACTTATGCAAACTGTTGACAGATCAAATTTGGGGACTGAATCAAAACTATCAGAGATCAGTGGAGAAACCACTCTTGACCATTGGATTAACTCTGCTTCTAACAGGCTTGAACCAATTTTACAGGCAGTATAGGGAGAGGAGGACTCTGCAGAAGGAGAAATGTTTTTAAATGTGATTAATGCATTTACATAAAATGCCAATTTCCTCTGGAAACCGCTGACTTTTTACCCTGTCCTGCTTCTGCTTATGTACATCTTGGATTTCCCTAGATTAAGTTAGATGAAGCCTGGGGGCTGTAGGTGGAGATAGTTCAATCTGCACTAGCCAACAAGCCAGAGTTAGTTACATTATGGTAATGTAAGCCATAACTATACTATTGTGCAAGCAGCATATGCTCCCTTCACAAGTTATTTGGGGAGACCAAATGGCCTGTTTGTTTTCAAACTAGCCACTTAATATAACTTTAAACCTGGTTGTTGGCTTAGAACAATAACAGTTTACTCACAGAAATCCTATGTAGTAACATTTTGATAAAAAGGGTAAGTTGTACCAATATCCCTTAAAAAAAAAAAATAATTGGCCCCAAATCTTACCGTTAGAAAGATAACTATGAAGCAAAATATTCACACCTCTACACTGATTTTTCAACAGGTTGTTAAAGTCTAGATTCACAGAACACAAGTGAGCTTGATAGCAAAAAGGCAATTTGTATTTTTCTCATTGAAGAAGCCATGTAAAATGGGGATCATGATTTTAAGAGCTGTGCAATTTAATATTAACAAAAAAATTGTTACCACTTCTTGTCCTTTAATGAAAGTGACTAAAGTAATTTAACACTATTGCTATAAACAAGAATGGGAAAAATATCTCTAAGAAATAGTAATACTGGTTCTTTTTCCTACTTGGCGCACAGTTTCTCAGGAAAGCTGCCTAAGTTAGTGGAATTCTATTAATTCTGTGGAGAAAGATGCACATAGTTTCTTTCAAGTTGCATTTCAATCTTTCGCTTCCATTCTTTCAGATTCCACTACTGAAATTACATTACAGCTCTGTTTCGACTAAATTATCATGTCAGGTAAAGATGGGGGGTGATATACAGTTTATATTCATCTATTCATTTATCTTTTCATATCAATATGGAAAAGACATCTTTGTTTCCTTCTGTTCTAAACACTTTTCTCTCTGTTATCCAAGAGTAAAATGACTTATATTAGCATTTTTCCCGCAACTGCTCTTCAGTCAAGATTCACAGGTTTTGTCTTTGCTTTAGCAGTTCAAGAAATTTTCAACATCAGGGAATATTCCTAGCTACTATATGCATAAACAGACACAAATACATGATTAAAAGTCCTGTGAAGAAGCAAGAAAAATGATCTTATTAAAAAATACTTAGCATAAAACTGAAAGACTATGGTTCTAGAAAGCACTCTATTGTAAAGAGCAGAAATGGCAAAAAAAGACTATCACGGTTTCTCCTGGGTTATTTCTTTCAAATATTTCCCTGATTTGTATTAAGTGCTTTCTAGCTAGATCCTAGGCAACCAAGCATGGTAATGTTTGGCTTTTAAACATATTCCGCTTAATGGAGAATTATATGTGTGTCCATGAGCAAGACCAGGAAGTGAATCCATGAGATGTATGTACCAGAATGCCACTATTGACACAGCTGGATCATCTGGAGGGTGACAATTCTGAATCTTAATAAAACGGGGGTTGGGGAAGGGATTAGAAGAGAGAGGGAGAAAGAGACATAAATGGATTGCTTTTCTTTTATTCCTCTTTTTTTTTTTTTTATGCACAAGTTCTTTTGGTATGAAAGAGAAACAGAAAGAGAAGAACATGTAAAAACAGATGTGGAACTACAAAGCCTCCCCACAGACTCCTTGAGAAGAAAGATGTACGTAAAGAGCAGTCTGTGTGGCCATTAAAGTACAAACTGATTCAGAAAGAGGATATGGAAAAATGTTACAGTAAGCACATAATTCATCATGAAAGTTCAGACATATATAACTATCCCGAAGCAGCAGGAAATTAGTCTTTCTTGCATGATTAAATACAGCTAGTGTTTGTAAATACGAGGAAATCACTGCATGGCTGATCTAGAGCATGCAAAGTTTGTCAGGAAAAGCAGTAAGTACACTTAGAGAGGAGATGAGCTGATAGGCTAACACACAGCCGCAGTCCATCACAGCTACAACTACGCTATTACGACATTGCTGATATAAATAAGCTCCTCCTCTCATCTGAGAATCTCATTCAGTCCTTTAGCACCGAATGATGTCTAGCTCTTAATGTTGTCCAAGGCAAATTCCAACGGTAGCTCATCCTTATCGCTGTAATAGCAGTAGCCTCTCTAAATGACAAGGGCAGCTTCCTACCATAGTTCTGAGTTGCTTTAAGGAAAACGCCTCCCTGTCTTTTCTATAAGATTTTCAAGGGTTACAGTTCTTTTTCTGATGAATTTACAGTCTCAACCATTATGTACTTTTTTTATGTAGACCTGTCCACACTTTCACATTGGCAGGCCAAACAAAAAAAAAGCCTGAAATATCCAGTGCTTTTACCACTTTTGAATTGTCTAGTGGTGCTTTAATTAGTTACTGTTTTTCATACAGTGCTCCTTCTGCAATTCACTTTTCTTTTTTCATTTTTCTTATAGTTTCTAACAATGAAGGATATTGGCATTTATTAGTGAGACACCTAAAGTATACCTATGAATTGTGTGCTAAGTAGAAAGTGCGATTTATGCCTTTTTTTTTGACTGTTCATTTATAAACTGTATACTATATATTATTTTATTGCAAAGAAGGTTTTTTGGTAAAGAGGTTGTGCTTTTAACTTCATCTTCTGTTGCTGTGATCTCTTCAGTCCCTATCAATCATCTTCATCAGCTTCTATTCACCCCAGCCTGTTTCAGTATATGGCCCCAAAATTTTTCATTATTTTCTAGATTTCACAGGCCAGATTTACTTCTTCTTAACAGTGTATGTTGTGAAAGTAGCTTCTCACTACTCATACCATCTACCACTCATTCCATTACAGAGTTCCCAACTGTCATTATCACAGAAGAATGGGTTCTGAGATGCATTGCCTGTTAAATTTTTTCGTGACTTCTTTCAAATATGCATACATTCAACAAAACTGATATGCTGAGCTGGATGGTCCCTGCTGCTTTGTGGCAGAAGCAAGAGCAAAACATGTGTGATTCCAGAAGTGACGTGGCTGAGTCAGCATTATCTCCACTGTAAGAGGTTTCCGGTGTTAACTCTGCTGTTGCCTATCACCATGTACAGATTACAGACAGCACAATTCCCTATCCTGTCATCTCTTTTAACTGGGAATGCCTACAAAAGTCTATAGAAGCTTTGTATCAAGAATGGATGCAGTATCTGTTCCTCAGGAATAGTTGGTATTGCTATTCCTCTATATTTCAATGATACGTAATAAAAATACTTCAGAAGTGTGATAGCATCTTTGACCCAGGCTATCTTTATTTTCCAGACTAATTATACTATAGAACTTCACTTTTTTACTCAGACTACTTGACAGCTTCTCCAGATGATCATGATCCTCATGCACAGCATCAGATGATATTAATGTCACCAAATCAGTTCTACTATCATTCAACTAGAATCTTCCGGATTCAAACCTAAAACCATAGCAGTCTTCTCATTAATTATAGCAACAATTGGAGGAGATTGCTGTTTCTCATTACGGCAGTACACATGAATTAAAACATCAACAAAACACAGTTGTGTTTGGAGTTCAGTAGTAACAGACGGGTGCTCATGTGCAGCTATTTCCTAACAAATGGCTGAACTCTTCTCTGGTTTACATAGTGGATATTTAAGCCAGAGCTAAATTTATGTAGAATTCCACCAAAGTATCTGAACTGTTTGCAGTAAAGACCCAAAGTAAATTTCCTTCGCTTGTTCTCATAATAGCTCTGCTCAAGCTAAAAAGTTGCATAGGTCTGACCAAAATTTGGCTTCCGTTTTCTAAGCATATCTGTTCACTTCCTGACAGTAATTTCTTTGTGGGTTGTGTTAGTTAGAAAAGAGCCAGTTACTGATCTTTTTCTCAAAACAAGTTATTCTTTGGGTGATCCCATGATACAAGCACCTTGCTTTTACCAAAGAACAACCAGCCTACATGTGACAGTGACATGCCACAGGAAAAACAATCTGTTACATTCCCTATCTCGTTCCTTTCCCTTAGCCATCAAACATTCTGTTCGGTACAAACAGTGTCGTTGGTACCAGTTAAGGGCTATTGAATCCTGAGGGAAGGGAGGACACAGTTTACCTCTATGATAGGATGAATCTTGTTTATGTTGCTAGATGCTCTTAAGTTATATGCTGGCAAGGCAAGCTTCACCATCTGTCAGGGATTTATAGGAAAACTGGCAGGAAAAGAGAAATAGAAGATATTCTTAATTAATATCTCCCTTTACTTCTTCTATTCTTTTCTCTCCTTCCATAGACTCATAGCCTCTAAGTCAGCACCATGCACCTGTGCTGGCAACTGTGAGACTTCTGGCTGAAGAGGGAACACAGATGCCTTGAACCACTACACAACTAGCCCTCATATATTTTTATATACTGAGGGCTCCATGCCTATGCACCTGGTTTGGTATAACACATTTTCATTTAGCTGTTGATGACTTTGAATGCAGTTGAAAAAGCAGCTCATTTGAATTCTCAATAGCTTGTTTGCTTCAGCATCTAATTCATTACCTGATCACTCGTAATTAGAACAATTGCAATGGAAGAGTTGTTCTGTTCTATGCAATTAACTATTGTTTCCTCCCAGTCAGGACACAGGACCTTTCCTAGTGGGGTGATCTGCAAGAGAATGTTGAACAATTTATGTTTGTTCACAGATCAGAAGGAAAAAGTTAATGCAAAAAACTTAAAAGACAACATTCATGTTTTCTACCATAGGAGGTTTCACAGTAGTCAAAAGACTTTCATTTTATATTATTTTTTCTGGTATTGTTAGCACTTTCCATTCCCAGCATTTATTTTCCACAATACATGGTTTGCTGTAATGATAATATATTTCCTTATTTTCTTTTTCTGATCTTCTTCTATAATCACAGTCAAATTTACCTACAGTTTTGACTGCTTTTGTCCCCCAAGACCTCTCAATGAGAAACTGTTATTTTTTTGGCTTATAGCAAAATTATAGGAAAAAAGATACTAACATTTTGCTCAAGAAAAACTGTATGTGACAAACAAATGCATGGTGTTTGGGGCATTATAACAATTTTTTTAAATCTATGTGTTGTTTGTACAGGGACTGTTGCTGTTGTCATGGGTGGAGACCATTAACACGAAGGAAAGAATGCTGCGAGCTGAGAAATGACTGTTTGAAAGTCTAAACAGAAATTTGCACACAAGCAGGAGGCAAGATGAAGCACTATTCTTGATTAAAAATAGAATAAAAGTAGAAGGTATTTGAGTTCCACTAAGTAACAATAATTACGTTTAAAGCACCTCGGTAGGCTACCAGCTTTGAAGCGTGAGGAAGTCAAACTAATGACTGATAAGTTTTTGTGAGTGTTCAATGTGTAATGGCCAGAAGAGATAACTCAGCTCAGTTTGATACAAATTAAGGGCTTATTATCTCTTTTTCAGCTCTGTGTCCAGTTGTACACTAAAATTATACATTTGACATAATTTTTTTGCTACTTGTATCCTTGAGCATAACAAGTGAATGTCACTGTACTCAGTAATTTAGGTATCATTATACAATTAGCTGAAGAGCTTCCTTGCATAGTTGTAAATCAGCTGTGTGGTTTTGAGTTGCATGTTGCACTTGTAACTGATTTGTAATATAGGTAGGATGAGAGACACTGTCAGTTCTTGCTCTTCCCCTATTAGCTCTAAAACAAAACTAGACTTACAGGAAACAATCGAATGTCATTAGGTAGATTAATTAATCGAATTTACTCAAAGTATCTGAAGCATTATTCATCTAGCAGATTTATTATGTGGATTAAAATGAACCCAACATTGGAACTTCCACCTTGTAGCTCATACCTTTCTGTTAGCTTGGCTCAGCTTTGAATTGAAATATTTAAATTGAACAGAAAGATTTGAACTCAAGCATTTTCTGTAAATCATCTGTCTTCTGGCTGTCTCTGAGCAAGAGTATTCTTTTTTCCTGGGCTTGCTACTAAAAGACTCCTTTGACTATGTTTCATCTGCTCTTGGAAGTTTAGTCTAACGTTCAACAACCCACCTATTCATTCTCTTTCCATCCCGTTTTACTCTTCAGAATATAGCAGGATTTAAAACTGAAGTCCCAACCTTAAATCTGCAGTTGCTCCATTGAAATTAATGGAGCAACATTGGCTTGCATCAGCTGGTAGCCCGGTCCTCTGTAAATAGGAAAGTTGGTTCTCAGCATTTGTGTCCTGTGTGCTGTGCCCAGTCTGTCTCGTGTGGCACTGTGTCCCCACAATCAGCTCTGGCAGGCCCAGGATCAACTCTTAGCCTTGCCTCAGGCATAAGCCAAACCCTGAGAGAAGGATCAGGCACATTCATCTTGCTGCCAAATAGAGAACCTCATTCTCAGATCTTAGCAACAAACCTTCCCCACTAAGGGCATGTGTATAACCTGAGAGTGTATACAATATATGTGAGTTTCTTGATCATATTACAATATGAATGTGAGTAGAGCCAGCTCTTTGTTCGAGATGCCGGTGTCTTCACTTACGACACCTCCTGGTTTCAAAGGTTTAAGGATCAGGATCAAAAAGCTTCCACAAAGAGCAAGCAATCCATACTTGGGCAATTGTGATGCACACTTCTAGGGCTTCAGGGTGAGACTGTCATTTATTTCAGTATTTCCCTCATTTTTCCCAACTAAATCTCAAGTCTTGAGAGAAGAGCAGGCAGGCGATTACATTATGTGTAGGTGATTATAGAATGTGCATACTCAAACTTATATGGCTCACAAGTTTCGCACAGTAGTTAGGGAGCATGCACTGCATATCACCTCTCCCTCTACTTTTCTCAAAAGAAGAGTATTCTCTACAAATTGTACTAGCTGTTACATCCTTTTGGTTCATATTAGCTGATTTGTGCACCAACCAAGCAAGACAGAGAGCTAGACCAACACCAGTGTACTGCATGGATAAGCACAGTTTTGCAGGAAACTGCTGCATACATTGAGTTATGGAGTTTTCATACTTCAAAGTTCCAGTCTTGAACTAAAAGCAACAAGGATGCGAACGAAAAACAAACAACCCTGTATATTTTAGCATATTCATGTTTATATTCCATGTAATCCTACTACTAGACAATATGCCAGTATTGTTGTTTGATATGTCAGAAAATTATATGGGATTTCTTTTTCTTCTTAGCTTTACTTCTATTTATTTTCTCTTCAGGACTTTCCCTCTACTTTCACTGGAATTGCTCCTTTGTTTCTTTATTTAGTGGTAAAGATAAAAACTGATATATGGTAATTCATGGAGGATATTCTCCAAGCTGATGAATCGTATCTATATGGTGCATCTTTTTTTCTCTCAAGTTTCAAGGGACTTTACCTTCATGGAGCCTTGATAGAGGAGTTAAAATATGAGTTTCTTCCTCCTCTTTTTTCAAATTCATGTAGAATTAGTTACACTTGTCCTTTGCTATAAAGTCAGGAAAAAGATTTCTGCTAGGCTTGGGAGTCCTAGACAATTCTCCTAAACATTGTCTGGTTCTATTTTTCCTTTCTGAAATCAAATTAATTAGTGGCAACACACTATTTCTTCCTGTCTTTGTTTTATCTTTTCAGAATATCCCATTTAGAATTCTTGAGTCCTAAATAATGAAGCAATAAATTTTGGGTTTAGAATATGCTGTTTCTCTTGAATTCAGAATAACCTGTGGGTGGCTGTGGATTATTTGCAAGGTCTACTGAAAATGAGAGAAAACAGCCTGATCACCCTGAGAGGAAAAAAGTGAGAGGAAAACATTAAAAATTGCATTTTGTGATATAATTGCATCAGAAAAACTAGAGCTAAACTTTGTAGCTGATCTTCTTGCTTTGTTCAGTAGCCCAAGATAGTAGGTGTTCTAAATTCAGTATTTTTTCTCTGCTCTAAGTCATTGATTAAATAAAAACTTGAAAATAATATAACATTTCTCCTAGTATTCAACAATTTTTAACTTTATCCATACAAATAGCCAGAATTATTTAACATTATTTACTTTTGTTTAATTTTGCTTCCAGAAAGGGACAAGGCTGATTTTGACTCTGCTAACATTTGGTGTACCACATTCAGATATTACAAAACCAACGTCAGATGTAAGTCCCCCAGTCAAGGCCTCTTTTTATTTATCCCCTTTATCTTCCACAATGAGACTAAAATGCCTCTCATTTCGACCATGTGTATCTTTGATGCCCTTACAGACAGTGTTTTTAAAACTAAAAATGGAACTTTTTTTATACATGAGGGATATTATTCAACAAGACAATAAATACATCTAAATATCATATTTCTTCTGCTAAAAAGTGAAAGACATTGATGTCAACAGAAACAATACTATTAATTTTATGAAGCCAGGGTTTCTTCAAAGGATTAAAACATTGGATATGTATTTTCCTTTTCGTGATTACCAAAATACAGTCCAGAAGCACATATTGCTACTACTTCCCAAAATTTCAAACCAAATAAAATCGGGGTGTGGATATGTTTGAACAGGCAACCTCCTAATGTTCAGGTGCTACAACAAGAGATCTGTTTACTGCATAGGTCCTACCCAGCATTTTGAATAATCTCTGAAGCACCAAGAGACTATTTCTACAATGGGAACGTCTGATATATTTGTGATATTAAGCCACCCAGATTGTGTCACACACATTACTCTTTCTACTCATCTCACCCTTCTGCAGACAATCTGATGAAGACAGAGGGTTCATATGCTCACCTAACCCCTTATAAGCCTACAGTCACCAAGCTACTCTTCCCAGAGCCTGCATGTCATTTTGAGAGAGGCCCTTAACATTTGCTAACCCTCCTGTCGCAGCAAGCTGGCTGCCTGATCAATCTCATCAAGAGGTAAAATGTGGTATGTGGGGGGAGAGAAGGAATACTGACTTAAAAGCCAAGTGGAATTTCATAGAAAACACAACCTCAGAAAGACGTGGAAATGTAAATTAGTTCGCAGTTCTTTACAAGCTAATAGAAGCATGATGAAAAGAATAAGCCTAAGATGGTACTTCTCACTGCTGAATATACTGTAATAACTCATTACTTACCACTGACTCCCAAATCCTTCAGAAATTACGAGCTCACAGGCAAACCTGGAACCTTTGAAGAATTCAGATGTCTGAATTAGACAAAATATGTTTAAAATCTCATGTGGGCAGACTTCTCCCTGCTGAATACCTTTAGAAGCCTAGGCATAAATTATTCCAACAAACGTCAGCTGTTGGAGACCATAGGGGATTTTAAAATTTTTTTTGCAGTATTTTTATGAAATATTGAATGTCACTTGGTGTAACTGTGTGATCTTGGTTGCTTAACTGACTTCAAGAGATTAAATTCTGATTAGAGATTCACTCCGGGACTGAGGAAAAGGCAGTCAATGGACTAATGTGAGGCACTCTACCAGGTCTAGGCTGGAAGGGTGAACTGTCTGGGCTCGATGACATTTGAATAGATTTAACTGTGCAGTTCTCTAGATAAATCAATCCTACTCTGCCCTGTGGGCTGGTAGCCAGCGTGTGAGGAAGGAACTTAATTACCTGAACAGGCTGACTAGAGGAACATAAGACAATGGTATATATAAGAGTTATAAAATAAAGTGTCTTTTACCCTGTGGGTGTTTGGAGAGAAAATTAAAGGGGTAATCAATGTGTAAATGAGAATCTCTTGTTCTGTGATTTAGGGGACAAATGTTGTACCAGGCACAAAAGATTCCTAGAAGGACTCTGACTAATTTCCTAAAAGCTGACCAATTTCTTGACAGACAAAACCGTACAGAATATGTTTATTATTCTGGCTACAACTATTTTCTGTGCTAATTAATGTAAAGGGTAATAATAGTTAAAGTCTGTTTTTCTCTCAACTAACAGAAGCCTTGGAGAGTGCATTGTATATTAAGCACACCTAAACACTCATGAGCTATTGAGGACCCCAGGTAACATCAGCAGTGTTGGGAACCATGAGAAGTGAAATGATGCAGACAGGGAGCCTATGTCCTGAGAGTTACTGCCTGCTCAAGAGACCCTCAACAGTGCCTGAGTGTAATACTTAAGGACCTCATGAGCATCTAGCCAGTGCTGTAGCATGACTAAAAATGTCTGTTATTTTATTAACCACTCCTGTCTTTAGTGAAATTGTTCCTATAGGGGCAACTGCCCCTACAAATATTTTCCGGTTGGATGTTAAAATACTAAAACATTCGAAAGAAGCATTCACTCCCAGCAGCTAATGCTTTTACCTACTTCGATTTTGTAAGCATGTAGGGAATTCCTATAAGCAAAATTTTCCCCAGAGTTAAAGAAATAGATTTAGATCACAGAGAACCTTCACTGTTTGCAAAGTTCAGATGCAGTTTTTTATTCGTATCTATCATTTCTTAAAGCTTTATAAACACCCAAACTCCATTTTACTTCACGCTGAGATGGTGGCCATAGTACACTTTTTATTCAGAAACATTGCTCTTACTGACACGTGTTACTAACCAGCATGCTGGTGATAGAATTCGGTAAGGGCCATTTAATAGGAACTTTTCTTATTGCTCTCTTAACACGGTGTTACACACTACAGCTGTGTTATACATCCAATATAACATATAATACTGTTGTATTGAATTCATTCATCTTGCATTTCATCTTCATGGCATACATCAAACACATCATAGAGTGCAGCACATAACTGACAAGTATATACCCACACTCTCACATAACTCCGCTGTTAACTAAAAACCCTGTACTTAGAGGAAAGGATTCCGGATTTAGCAAAAAGTTATGAGAAATCTATTGGGGTTTACCTATGAAATAACACACATAACTTTCTATTTATTTTTGTATTCATAACTGTGGTCAAGTTTTATTGCATGCAGGTTAGAAGGCAGATTGATAAATATAGAAATAGTACATTTTGTACTCTTCCACTGCAACTATGCAAAAATGTTATCAGGCAATTAATTTTTTCATTAAGCAGGCCCTAAATATTCTTCCATTTTCCACTATCAAGCTATAGTCCTGTGCAAGAGAAAGTAATTTCTTACTGGTTGTGCAAAAGGAAGCTTACCTCTTTATATTTAGCTTTTATTTAATACTTTATTTTTCATAATAAAAAAAAAATCACTTTGACTCTATTAGAGAAACCGTAATCATCTACCTTGTCTTTCATGGCAAAAAAACCACAAAGTGAACCCAAAGGTGGTTAGCAAACAAAAGAAGAACCTTGTGCCTTACTGTATGCCTGCTTTGTTCCTAAGGCTGTGAGAGTTCCTTGCATCCATACACGCACAGACACATGCAGACATGCATGCACACACAACTCCCATGCACACGTGCACATATGTAAACTCTGTAGTCCCATTGCTGGGTCACCCTGCAAGCATCACTAATCCTAAAGGTAAATTCCAAGTGTTTGTTGGAAGCAAGGTGTGCTTTTATGCACCTTAACATCCCAGAGAGATACGCTAAGGCATAAAGGAATTATGATGCCACAAGACTTGCCACTTGTGTTAGCTCTGGGATATATATCAGGTTCCTGAGCCCCCAGAGCACAATGCATCTGTCCCACAAACACATCTGTCCTTTGCTATAACAGCCACTGCTTTCTGAAGAGGTTATGCAAAGGGTGAGTTGATGGGAAGATGTGGCCTATTCAGACATCTTCTACAGGGACCTCAACTAGTTTCAGTGGAAAGAAACAGTTTTCCAAAATACTTTGCACCAAGCTAATGGCAAAATACCAGAAGTTTATTTCTGCTTTGACTTTTCTGTAGCACACTTCACAACTGGATGGCCGCTTCTTTGGAAAGGATACTGTGCATTTATGTAGCAGATGTCAGAGGTAGTATTATCGCTGATAAAACAGCATTGCAAGAAAGATTATGAAACAATAAATGGGTAAGAGAAAGGATGTCTGAAAGGTTGCCTCTTTCTCCAATCAAGATTGAAGACTTCCTAAGCACACCGAATTTTAATTTTGTCCTTTGAGAATGTTTGGCTATCCCACATAAAATAATTTGTAAATCAATTAAAAATACAATGGGAAGAAAAAGTACCAAGCAAGTAAACAAAACACCCACAAAAAACCCCCTGCACTTGTACATTGTAAGTCATTAATCTTGATTATCTCCTAAGCTGTATGCATTTTGTCACGGCTCTGCAACACAACTAAGCTCAGATGGCCAGAGTCTTCCCAACCTGCAAAGAATGCACAGTGTGTGTAAAAAAGCCACTGGCCACCCAGTCATTACCATTTTCCTCCTGCTTTCCCTGTTAGCATTGCATCACAGATATTGATTTAATTAATGAAGTAAAAAATGTCAGCATTATAAAAGAAATAAAGTGATTAAAAATGCCAAGACTCATATTTACTCATGTATCTTTCTGTATAGATCAGTGAACAACATCCTGGGTTCTATTTATAACAGGAGGTAATCTCTTTTACAACATAGTTTCCTCCTTTATTGAAACATTATTCTGTATCTTATTTGTTCAGTGTTAATACGCATTTCAGCAGCTTTATTTTTTTGCAAATTATTCCTGCACAAATGAAGAACAGTGTTCAGGTCTGTTCTGTATCTGCAAGCTAATTTACACAAGGACCGCAGAAAGGCTTTTATTTGTCCTGAACATAATGCATTGGTCAAAGTACGTATTTCAGGGTTTTTTAAAGCTGTATTTCTTCCTAAACACATACCTTACAGTCATCATGATTCCTAATGAGATGAAGTATAACAAGATATATAATTACTTTCTTTGCATCTGTTCATACATACAGATTTCCTCATCAGTAGAGCTTCCATTACTCGACCTTTAAATGTGGAATTTTTTAAATTAGCGATGAAATGCTCCCCTTACTTCACTCACTTTTAGTTGCTTTTTTTATATACCACTGTTCCTTTAGATTTTCATATCCGTGTCCTTTCCTTTGATTTTTGAGGCCTGTGGCTTTCTGTGATGTTTTCTAATGTAAATATTCCCTCAGGTAAAGATCGTAAACATTGAAGCATCAAGCAGAAAATGTCAAGAATTACAGGCATTTCTCTGTCTGAAATAATCTGTTGGATTTCCTATTTATAATAGATAATAAGAGCACATGTTCTATTACCTCACTCCATGTGAAATAGGGCAGATCCCAGAGCATATTTTCTTTATATTTAATAAAAATCTGACATTTTAAAAAAGAAATTATTACTTAAGTTATTACTTATGTCCTAGAAATTATGTTCTTCATGTTATTCCTCATTACTGACAACTTTTTTAGCTTCCCTTGAAACGCCAGACTTAAATAGGAAACCTTCAATGAGGACTGTGCATTTTATTGCTCTTGCATTTGCTTCTGTACAATCATATTAAAAGCTGAAAGAAGCAGGAAAATCAATGGCATCCAGGATTTCTATGCCAGTTCTGAGAGCATTCTATCTCAAACTAGAAGACATTTTAAAAAGCCAGCAGTTATCCTCTTTCTCTTTATTTCTTCAGTGTTCCTCACAGTGTTCTCTATTAGGGAATGAATTTGATTTTCTAGTTTATTATCTATTCCAAAATTAAAAAAATAACACCCACCCAGAAAAAATGTGGAATGTCAAAACTTTAAATTGAAAATTAAATAAAAATTCTATGGCACGAGCAAAGAATTGCTGGTTTTGGTATTTAAATATGGGTTTAGATTAAAAATTAAATTAATTAACAGAATTAACAAAAATTCCAAATAAATTTTAAAATGTCATAACTTAGTTTGTAAATAATCTACTGTACAAAAAAAGGTGATGCTTACATCAAGCACCATAGGGTCGGCATATATGTAATTTATTTGGATATTTTTTGATCCAGCTTATGTGATCTAACATATTCAAGAAAGGCACTGTGGCCTATTAAGATATTTTAGTCCGCCAGCTGCTTTCCTGGGTAACAATATCGTAGTTCAACCCATTTATCCATATCAAATCATAGTTAGAAAGTATAACTGAAGGAGGTATTGCACTAAAACACCTAAGTGTTATTCACTGCAAGGCACTTATTAACTCACTTGAAAATGGTACAAAGACTTCAGAATAGGAAGCACAAAGCTGGGTTTTATTGCTGCAGTGACACAGGCCTGGCTACCACTGAGCGACTTCTGTGTTGGAAGATGAGAAGGGAGAAGAAACACCTGAAAGAAGAAACTAGAAAAGTAGCAGAGGAACCCAGCTACTCACTGCAGCAGCTGAAGTTGATGATTCCTTCTAGAAGCAAGGGTTTCTGCCATCATCTCCTAAATACCCAAAGCTGGATGCCACACCACATTATCACCTGCCTCAGGAGCAGCATCAGCAGCCAGACGGGTTTTCCAGGACACTGCTGTAGACCACAGACATTTTGTTGCTGCCAGACCTCTCCCTTTGCAGAAAACCACACACCTTGTTTTTAGAGGTGGCTCAATGTTAATTTCTACTCCCTCTGCTTAGGAAGAGGGAATGTGCCATTAAGGGGCAGGTGGACAGGTAGAAAACATTAATTTCAAAACATAAGGCAGCTGTTTGCTTCCAAGAAAAGGGTTCAGTCACCTTACAGACTTAACACTGTTTACCATTTCATGACAAATGGCACCTGTCTGTGCAGCCCATGTCAGCTGAAGCTGATGGCTCCGTTGCCAAGATTTCAGTTCTCCATTCTGTAGCAAAAGTGCTTGGCTCCACATCTCCACCTTCACTTTTTGCTGTACATTTCTATTTGTTCCCACCTGTGATGGAACTAGATTTCATTGCAAAAGGTGATGGCTTCCATAAATTGGAATTATTTCTCCACTTGATTAATTATCTGTTCATTCACCAGCCTTTTCCAGATGGCCTCCAATCTGCAAGATGATGAAAATCTTCATACTGCAATGTTAAGTATACTACAGCTAAGCAGCCAATCTATTCCCTGGCAAAATCAGGCCCAGATGCCTACGTTTCTGGCACATTGCCTTAATTGTTACATAGCTGTACCCACTCACACTAATGATGTCTCAGACACATGAAGCTGCAAGCTTCAGGGCATTTATTGCTGCAATTCTGAAATATTTTTCTTGCCAACCTCTCAAAATTAGATCATGACAATTGCATTTATGTAAAGAGTAAGACACATCTTGAGTCTTTATCACTTTATTACTAATCGTTCTCTCTGTTTTCCTTCTGCTGCAGATAGTATTGCATCGAGACTCAGCAGAGTCTCGTCCTGATGTAAGCACGTTCTATGTTTTTTACAGGTTCATATGTGCAGACCTATGGATATCTACACTGCTGTGATCCATATGAGTTATGGCCCTTAGTATATTATAATGATGATGTCCTCTGTTTTTTCAAAGATAGGGAAAAGGAGCAGAATACACAATCTAACTATAGACTCCCTAATCAGGGAGGGAATAGACATTTCCATCTGATTATATACTTTGACCCAACAGTGGCTGCCAAACGCATCCATCTTTGCAAATATTTTCTAGTACTAGTGCTGTTTGAACACTTGGAGGAATCAGAAATAATAAAGGTGTATGTTGGGCACAGATCCACCAGAAGCACTTAGGGGCGTCTAGACAATTAAAAATGACCCCTATTGTCTACCAGCGAAATAAAGGCTCTTTTATTAAGAAGTGTGTCTTCTGAAATATCTATTATTCAGTGAATGTTCTTAAATATTTAGTCACTCTCACACACACACACAAAAATATGAAACAAGCAGAAAAGCAAAACACCTTTCTCTGAGTACACATAAACCAGCTGCTTCTCCATCTGGTGCATTCTGTCCACTTCTTCGTGGCTCCAACCGTATTTACCTAAGAGATGATTTTACTGAGGTTGCTGAACATCTCTGTTTCTTATTGAGGACTTTATGCATGGACTTATCCCTTTATCTGCCTATGCTATACAATTTCTCATATAAACTATGACTTTTAACATGTATATTTGTTATCTTAAGAGTATATTACTTTACTTTTTTCTATATGCATTAAACTCCAATACTGTGGTAAAAAAACACTTTCTCCTACCCCCAAAATCCTCAGGAACAAGCAATTAAATTGGTTTTGTAATTTTTATATAGTGTTATATGTTTTATATCACCATATAAAAACCTTATTTGATGTAAAAATTTCGGTTTCTTACAAAAAAAAATGCATCAACTTTAAAACCTCAGGAAACAATTGAAAGGCTGTGAAGTATTAGAGGGGCTGAGATGGAGATAGAAAAGTGGTTTCAGAACCATGTCTCTGTGGTAGACACCACAGAGAATGAGGCACCTTGAACCCTGGTGACCCACAAAAGCAGGATTCTGCTTCAGTCTCCACCCTCCAGCATTACAACCAAAACCAGATGTGAAGATTTAATAGTTGTAGACACCCATGAGCACAGTCTGCAAGCAGAAACTCTACCAGCAGTAGACAGTGAACACTGCAAAAAGAAACAAGTGCTTGTAGTGGGTGACTCTCTGTTGGGACCCTGACAGGGAGTCACAAGAGGTTTGCTCCCTTCTGGGAGCTAAGGTCTGAGATGTTGCTGAGGTGCCACAACTTGTCAACAGCACCAACTACTCTCCATTGCTATTCTTTTGTGCAGGTACAAATGACACCACAAGCCATAACCTGGACACAATCAAGGAAGATTACAAATCCCTGGGAGTGCAAGAGAAAAGTATTGGTGTCCAAGTTATTTTTTCTTCTGTGTTACCAGTTAGAGGAAAAGGGGCAGCCAGGAATAGATGAATAATGTAAATCATGGCTTTGTGGCTGGTGCAATCATGAGTGGTTTTGGTTTTATGACCACAGGGCATCCTTCGATCACTATAGCCTGCTAGGGAGGGATAGGATCCACCTGCCTAGAAGAGGAAGGGGAACCTTTGGCAGCAGGCTGGCCACCTTGGTGAAGAATGCTTTAATCTGAAGGACTTGGGGGGCAGGGTTCAAAGCGGCAATGCTCACACCATTGCAACCAACTGGGGAATAAACCAGGCCAACAAGAGCAGTGGCAAAAGTTCCTTAGCTGCCTTCCAAGATGTGAACCAGAAGACCAGCCACCTCAAATGTATGTCTGCCAATCCACACAGCCTGTGGAACAAACAGGAGGAACTGGAGCTTCACACCCAATCTAAAAGTTATGATATAGGAATAACTGAAATTGACAGGAAAACTCATATAACTGGAGGACCATGATGGATGGCTACCGGCTGTTTCATAATGACAGGCAGACAAGAAGAGGTAGAGGAGTCATGCTTTATGTTAAGGAGAATCTTGAATGTGTAGAAGTCAGCTACAGCAATTGTGGAAGCTCTATTGAATGCCTCTGGATCAAGATCAGAGGGGCTGTCTCCAAGGGGGATCTTACCGTAGGCATCTTCTATCAACCTCCAAATCAAGATGATAAGGTCGACAAAGCAATATTTGGGTCACTTAAGCAAGCTGCTGGTTACAAGAAACTGGTTCTTTTGGGTGACTTCAACTACCCTGTCATTTGTTGGAAGAACAATACAGCAGCTCACATGTCATCCATCACATTCCTGGAATGTGTAGAGGACTGTTTCCTCATACAAATGTTAGATGAGCCAACAAGGAATGAGGAACTGCTGGACTTGCTACTCACAAACCAAGAAAACCTGGGTTGTAACATTTAGGTTTGGGATCCTGCTGAGCAGGTGGAACATTAGTACTAAGACAAAGGTTTTGGATTTTAGAAGAGCAAACTTCAGCTCACTCAGAGGTCAGCTAGGAGAGATTCTGTGGGACACTTGCATGAAGGACAGCGGAGCTAGTGAGTGCTGGGAGTTTTTCCAGAATGCTCTCCTAGAAGCACAAAACCAGTTCATTTCCTTTAAAGGTAAGGTAAGCAGGTGGAGGAAGAAACACCCTCGTCTCAACTGTGAGCTTCTGAATCTGCTCTAAACCAAAAGAGAAGTGTAGCACAGATGGAAAAGCAGATGTTGAGGACTACACAGGCATTGCCATGGTGTGCAGAGATGCAGTTAGAAAAGTTAAAGCTCAGCTTAAATTGAAATTGGCCAGGGATGACAAAAACTAGAAGAAAGGGTTCTTCAGTTATGGAAACAACAAGCAGAAACAGAAGGAAAATATTGTCCCACTGTTAGACAGGAGAGGTGAATTAGTCACACGCAATGCTGAGAAGGCAGAGGTTCTCAACACTCCACCTGTGTCTTTACCATCAGTGTTTGCTCCGGTCCTTGGGACCAAAAAACCCGGCTGATGCAAACACAGACCCACCATCAGCGAAGAAAGATATGTGTATGTGAATGAAAGATTTGTGGTATGTGAACTGTTGGAGGAGCTTCACCCCTACAAATCAATGGGTGTAAAGAGAACTAACTGAAGTCAAGATGGGCTTAAAGGATGATCCAGGAGATTACTGACCCATCAGTCTTCAGTCTTACTGGGAAGTCCCAGGAAAAGATATGGAACAAATCTTCCTAGGGACTGTTAGACGCCAAATGAATCATGTGATTGGAAAAACCAGCACAAATTCACCAAGGTTAAATTGTGCTTGACAAACCTGATCACCTTCTGCCACTGCCACTTCTACTCAGGTGACGTGGGGCGAGTGGTGGACGTTACTTGTCTGAATTTCTCCAAGGCTTTTGACATGGTTCCCCACAGTCTTCTCCTAGAGAAACTGATGCATTACTGTAGACAAGTGGTCTGCACCATGGGCAGAGAACTGGCTGACAGGCAAGACCAAGAAAGTGGTGGTAAACAGTTCTTCTTCAAACTGGCAACCTGTCACAAGTGAGGGATCTATATTGGGCTGGTGATCTTCCTAAGTGATCTGGATGATGGGATTAAGTGTACCCTGAGGAATGGGGAAGGTGACATTTCAGAAAGGAGAGCCTCTCTGCAAGATGTCCTGGATAGGCTGGAAGAGAGGACTAACAAGAACATCATGAAGTTCAACAAGGACAAATGTAAGGTCTTGCACATGGGAACACATAATTCAGGAGTGCAGCACAGGCTGGGATCTACCCAGCTGGGGAGCAGCCCTGTGGAAAGGGACCTGGGAGTCTTGGTGGACAACAAGCTTAATATGAGTGAACAGTGCACTGCTGCAGCAAAGAAAGCCAACAGGATGCTAGGTTGCATCAACAAGGGCATCACCAGCAGAGATAAAGATGTCATTGCCTGTTGAGGGTCAAGGGACCGAGGTAATAACTCCTCGAATTCCTTAACGATCCCCTTTGTCTCTCCAGAGACAGAAAGGGTTTAAGGGGAAAGAAGAGAATTCACACCTCAGTCTGCATTTGGGAAACTGAAACAAACTTTTAATAAACAATAAATCCACACAACTATACACTACTATACATATGCACAAACCGAGAAAGGGAAAAAAAAACAAAGAAGAGAGGACTTAGATAACCAAAGCTCTTAACAGTCTTAGAAAAAAATTCACACCTCGGTCTGCGTTTGGGAAACTGAAACAAACTTTTAATAAACAATAAATCCACACAACTATACACTACTATACATATGCACAAACCGAGAAAGGGAAAAAAAAACAAAGAAGAGAGGACTTAGATAACCAAAGCTCTTAACAGTCTTGTTGAAGGTCAGTGCTCTTGGCAGACACCCAGGTAACAAGGTGGGAGTGGAAACCTTTGCAGCTGCTCCCAGACAGGGAAAACGGAGTTCTTCTCGCAGCGAGACAGGGGCGGGAAGAAACCCCGGTGTGGCAAGGAAAAAAACTGCAAGAAAACTCCCCGAACGAAAAACAGCTGGAAGAGCTCGGATATCC
>NW_010426257.1:13280-18499 GCF_000710305.1 Buceros rhinoceros silvestris | reverse complement strand
ACAAGGAAGTCTAGCCCAAACCGGGACAAAACCTTGAAAAGATGTACTTTCATATTTTTGATGACTTGTCAGGGGAGGTCTTTGTGCTATCAGGATAAACTAAGAAGAATGCTAGAGAAACTGTTTTCAAAACCTCTCAGTGAACTAAAATAAATTTGATATTTAAAAAGCAAGAATTAGAACCTTATTCTATTTGCCCCTAAAAAACAAAATCAGAATGTCTGTTTTCCAGTCGGGTAATGCCAGTTCTCCTAGCTCAGCTGCCTTGTGATGTACTAGACTACCAGTCTGCCGTGTATATACAATTTAGTACAGAACCTTTTAGTAGACTACGTGCCAGCGGTTCTTACTTTAATCTGACTCAGGATCACATTTGTTAAATATAAGGATGGGAAAATGGGGGATAGATGGACACCATTTTACACGTAGATAATTTCTAGATAATCCAGAAAATGGCAAGTGCATAACAGCTGGTCATAACACAGGAGCCTTAGCACTGACGCTACTTCAGATTAGTAAAGCTAGATAGAAGGGAAGGAAGACAGCATATTTAAAACATAAAATTAAATTATTATTATTATTATTTCTGTAGCTATTCATTAAATAAAGAACAAGAGAGTAACCAAATAACTACCCACCAGCTATTTCTAGAAGTATTTCAAAATATCTGACATGAAACCATACAGACTTCTGGGCATTTTCTATGCCTTCTGGTAAAACAAAGCAACTTCAAAAACGCAGTGTGAAATTCCAACAATCACTTGGAGACTGTCCCACAAATGTTTCTTCTTTTTCTCCTTTGTTATTTAAGATACAGTGTTGTATGAGAGTACAGAAATTGGGTGGTTCACCCACTTCATCAAAGTTAAAGAATTTTTAGAGACTATGTTTAAAAAAATCTGCTAGCATCGCTGGAAAGCTGCAGAACGTGGAGATAGCTTTGTGGTATAGCTTTTGAACTCATCTCTTTACCTGTTTTTAATGTAGACTGTTCAGGATAAGGTTCATTTCCTCAGCCCTTGTCTTCCTACCTGTGGATCTTTCCAGTATGTCTGCGATGTCCCATGGTATAAGGCATAAGTGAACAGGAGCTCTTTGCTGGTAAGGTACTTTACGAAAATCCAGCGTTGCATGCAAGATGCCCTTCAAATGAAGTTTGGTGAGGAACAGGAGGAAAAATTGGGAAGGGGAGGTAAGAAAAAGCAAAACACAGCTTAATGCTAATTCCTCCCACCTACAACTTGTTTAATTCTCTGGGGTTTTTGTTTGTGGGATTTTTTGTTTGCTTGTTTTTGGTTTTGGGTTGTTTGGGGTTTTTTTGTCAAAGGATGTATCTAAGTTAAATATCACTGCAAATATCACAACACAGCAGTAACTGCAGTGTTATCTCTGTTCTCTCTGTGCACTGGGCAGAGAATTTTTAATTTCATACATCATTTACAACTTGCTGCAGTGATTCTACAGAGTCAGTACATCTCCTTATCACAAGGAAAAACAGACTGGTAGCATTTTACCGCGGATCCCAGATTCCCTAGTTTCAAATTTCTTATTAGCACTTGGGTTGCAGTCCACTGCTGACACTTCAGAAGGCACTGATTTTCACAGATATCAAAAGAAGCAGCATTTAGCTCACCTCCAGAATGGTGGACATCACCCAAACTGCATTATCTTCCGAGAAAGTAAAATGCATCTGTCTCCAGCTCTGAAAACTCTGTGTTCTTTGCCTATAAATGTATATTCATTATATGTATTATACATTTACATGTTAAAAGTATATGTTTTTATTAACCGAAAGCTAAATCTAGACTAGTGCATTTCTTAAAAAAGACCGCACATGTTACCTGTCTGCTAAAACAGGTCAATTTTAAACCAATCGACTCTACAGGCATGTTTGGATAGAGATATGTGCCACAGAAATAAGTTATATAGATTAACAAATATTAACTATTTGTGTTCACCTCCAAAACCTATCAGGGGGTGTAAGTTTGTATATGAACTCTGCTCTATGTTGTAAATACATTGGCAAGGAGTTTTCCAGATTTATTTCATATACTATACCCTATATTTCTGATCTGTAATCGTCCAGTGAATCTCTTTCAAGATTTCATTCCCAAGATACACAGAAACTGCAGTTTTAGGAGAAAATACAAGAGACTGGAAATAAGATTGTGGGAGTTCTTTCAAGACATAACCTTAAGGGACAGTAGAGGAGAGAAGATATATGAAGCTTATGATGCTGATCTTGCATGTAAGGAGTGCAGAAACCAAGAAATGTTATTTTCTCTGATCCATTAATGAAAGAAGAGATTTTCCAAGGCACCGGAAATAGTGTGCTACAGCCCATCATAAGAAGAGAGCAGGGACAGACAGATTATAATGGAATTCTTCTTGCTTCATTTTTTTCTTTCGTTCGTTTATTTCTAGGTTAGACTTTCACTTTATTGAAGCAAAATGCTAAACTAATAATAGAAAGGAGGCCCAGGTTGTCTGTGATCTACTAAGATCTTTAGGTATTGCTAGTTATACTTGTGACTTTAGTTTTAGTTTAGTAGGAATAGTTAGAACTGGTGCTGTAGTTAAGTTCCACTAACATATAAGAAAAAGCAAGATTTTTAAAGAAATGAAAATCAAATACTAGAGATTCTGCATTTCAGGTAGTTGTCTGAGATGAGTGACAGTTCATTAAATACAATTGCCAAAATGTAAATCAGCTGTCTGTGTTGTCTTAGAATAACAACATCGTGGTAGAACTGTGAATAGAAGACATCATGTAAAATGTCTTCTAACAAACCATACAGAGGCAACAGCTGATTGTATTAATATCTTTCTTAAAAAAGCCTATACCTACTTTTCTGCTTAAGAGAAAAACAAATGCTCTGGAGCAAATTCTACCATTCCAAGGTACTGGACATAAAAAACAAAATAATTTACCTTTGCTCAACCTCACAAAGGCTCTCCAGCAAGTTGAAGCCTTTGTGAATAGCAGCATTGCCATCCAGTGTATTGGGCTTTCCTCCTCAGTCTGATGATATTCACAGACTTGTTTGGAACCCGTCACCCCGGTCTCTTAATAAAGAACATCTACTGTTCTCCCCTTATCCATTGAGCTGGTCATCATGTCATGGAAGGCTATCAGGTTGGTCAGGCATAAGTTGGCAAACTCACACTGCCTCTTCCTGGTCATGTCTTTGTTTTTTAAGTGGCTGGAAATGGCTTTAAGAAAGACACTTACTAATCTATCCAGGGATCAAGAAATGTTGATGGTCCAAAGTCCAAATGGGTTAACTGTACCCTGCTCTATCTTCTTAGGCCCTGCTACATTCTCACAAATTTTATCATTAAGCTCAGGAAACCAGGGAATGAGATGGCAGAACTTACCACATCAAAAATGACGTAGAACAAGCACCAAGTGCCTCCATCTTTTCTCTGTCCTTTGTCACTAAGCTAACTTCACTGAGCATTGGTCCCACATTTTCTGCAGCCTTTTTATCACATTATCCTTCATCTCCCCCGCTAGTTTCAACATCTAAGCATTGATTTTCCTAATTCCATCCATGCTTATCAAATAGTATTCCAAATAGTATGTCTGCACATAGTTGCAATAGCTACTCATTTATAAAGAAAAATTGGCTCTTAATTGGCAACGTCATTTGGCCATATTAACAATGCTCAAACACTTAAAAACGCTTCAAGCAAGCAGAGTAATCGGCACTTTTGTTCTATGTGCATCATCTGATGATGTAAGAGAGTACATTTTGTTTATATTCTCTGGTGTTGACATAAAGTGTCGTAGAAGAACATGTGGCTAGAATATTTTCTTGTAATTTACTATGCTTCTGAAGAATGGAAAAGCTAGTTTTCAAAAGAATTGCGATACTTGTTTTCATATCCTAGCATTTCTTTCCAAATCGCTAATCTGAATTACAAAATGCAAGTAAATCTTTATTTTATTTCTGCTGCACACAGCACCTTTTAAGCTGCTCCATTGTTCTATAACCTTTGTTGAATGAGAAATGCAAGATACCACAGGTACATATCATGAAACAACACAGATGTTAGGAACATCAGGGAACACAAAGTAGTACCAGACAGGTTGACCAGCAGCAACACCTGATAATAGCTTTGCTTTGTTTCTCAGAAATGGTAGAAAAAGAATTTGTAACCTTGCTTTAGTTCTGCTCGGGCAAGCGCAAAGGGTTTCTCTGATGAAATAACTCCAGGTGTGATCACAACAGATTGTGGGGATTCAAGGAGCTGTGATATGATTATTGGCTGTTGCAAATATTACTATTGTTACCTCAGTTGTCCACCATCACAAACATTCTCAAAGGATATCTTGAGGGCTGCTGGCAGTGCTGGGGACAGGACTTTGCTTAATGCAGCCAGTGAGAGTGTGTCACTTACTAACAGATGAATTGACAAAATGTCCCAAATGTTATCCATCTGCTCCTGTCTTTCCAACCTGTTCTAAAACAAAGAATACATATTTGGAATTGAAACTCACCTCTTCTCTAGGGCTTAACTCTTTTGACAGAAAACAAAAATTAACCCAACTAAAACTAAAACAAACAAACAAACAAACAGAAAATTCTTTTTAATACTGGTTTACTCCAACCCAGTAGCCCAGGAATTGCTACAGGGCAGTGTTTTTCAGCAATTCAGATTTCATCTGAACGACAACAGTAATTTTCTTCCCACACATGCAGACTTTTTTGTAACTTTTTGTCTACTAAACTACTACTGGTCTTGAAAATCTGAGGAAAACTTGTGCAAGAATCATGAGGAAGGTAGGGATCTTGTGAGGTTATCCAGCCCATCCTGTATATCAAGGCAGATTTTTGTCACATCTATCCCCAGAGATTCTGGTGACAATCTTGCTAAGAAAATACATAAAAATTTTAATTATTTCTACCTTTTTTTCCTGTAAACTGCTTTGAAACTAGTTTTTTGCATTGAATGTCCAACTCTTATTTGTCCAGTCAGGAATGGGTGTGGGAAATGTGACACATATTGTTTCTAGAAGAGGTTCTTACCATCTTTTTAAAAAATGTGTTTACAAACTGGGCTGTTTCAAGAAAAAGAAAATAACATTGGATTCTCTTCTATGATAATAAACTTTTGAAAAGTACGATATACTGATCTTTTTATCAGTTAAAGATTCTATTTTTTCCTTTCTAAGAAAAAAAATACTGATTCTATTCTCTGCATGTCAGTGTGAG
>NW_010426257.1:6466-13150 GCF_000710305.1 Buceros rhinoceros silvestris | reverse complement strand
GTGTGTTACTGAGTGCTTTCTCATTGCCTACATATCTCATTACTAATATGATATGTATTGACCTTGTCATGCAGAAGCAGTCAATCATAAGGAACGATTAAGACAAAAGTCTGCAAACTTATTTTAACTTCTGATGCATTCCTGTGGTCTGGTGATATGAGATACCGTCAATACAGAGCAGATCCATGGTTAGATTTGTACCATTTTCTTTTCTGGTGAAATATTCTTTCTAAGTGCACACCCCACAGTTGTTAAAATCAGTATTAAATCTTAACTGGCAAGTGAGTACGAGATTGGGCTCCTTATTTTTTTAATGTAATGTAATGTACAAGCTGATACCAAATCAGTAAACAGTATAGGTGTTCTTTATTTGGTTTGATTGTTGGAGTGTTTTTTTGTTTATTTGGGTTTTTTTTTTTTTGGTGGGGGGGGTGGTGTTTTTCATGATGGCAGAATTGTTAGGCCAGAGGAAAAGGCTGACTACAAAGTCAACACCAGATTCAGCACCTCAGTTTTTCATGTGTTCTCCTGCCTTTGGAAAACATATAAAAGCACATCTTAATGCAATGTTTTTGTACGAAGGCCATGTAGATTCCTTCAATGACAGTACAGCCAGGTGTAGCTGCTACTCGATCATATTTTTCTATATCTGGCTAATGTATCTGTAGTTTGCAGTTCTCAGAAGCCTTTTAAATCCGGTATAAAGCAAAATTTCTTGAGCAAGGCTGTTCGTGAGCACTTCCCGTGTTTATCTGCAAAGACTGTACATGGCTTTTGTGAGAAACCAAGAAACCCACATGAGAAAGCACAGCCAGGATCTCACCAGGTCTTAATGTAGAGAGGAAGTCCAACACTCAAGTTAAAAAGAGAGAACTCAGACTGGTACTTTTTGTAGTGTTGCGGTACACTGTTGCAGAACACTGGGTGGCAGTGTGGGTGGTCGGAAGATTACGTGCTTACGTGCTTACGTTACAGGAATGCAGTAACCACCCACGATGGGCGAGGCTTAGTAGAACTATATAGCCCTCTGTGCTGCTCAATAAACCGGCCATTTTTCATCCTCTGTAGCAGAGAAAGTGATTAATGGTCCCTTGACGGAAGAGGTCAAGTGCCAAGAATCACAACAAGTTTCCACATTGTAGTGAATGAGAAAAGTAAAGCAGAAGTAAGAAACTATTCACAGAGCACAGGAACACACAAGAATTGTAAGTAAGTATAAAAAAGAACATTGTTCAGGAAAGATGCGACAGCCTCTCAGGATGAGGCTCGCTAATTCTGATATGTGGTGTTTCCTTTCGAGAAGACGTAAAGCAAGGGCTCTGGGAAGTCACATACTCAAACTCACATTAAAGGTCTAGTATGCGGGCCTGCACTGCACTATTTCATTAATAACCACAGTGCTGACAGTGCTTGTTCTGTTGTATAGCATGGCATTTTCGTCTACTCCTTCCTTCTGTCTCTGCTTTGATGTCTCTCATTGCTCACAGTTTCTGGAAGAACACTAAGTTGTAGTTGATGTGTTGGGAATCATAGAATCATAGAATTCTTTGGATTGGAAGGGACCTTCAAAGGTCACCTAGTTCAAACCCCCCTGCAGTGAGTAAGGTCATTTTTAACTGGATCAGATTACCCAGAGCCCCATCCAACCTGACCTTGAATGTTTCTAGGGATGGGGCATCTACCACCTCTCTCTGCAACCTGGGCTGTTGTTTCACCACCCTCATTGCAAAAAATATCCTTCTTATATCTATCCCCTCTTTTAGTTAAAAACTATTACATCTCGTCCAGTCACAACAGGTCTTGTTAAAAAAGACTGTCCCCATCTTTCTTATGAGACTCCTTCAAGTACTGAAAGGCTGCAATAAGGTCTCCCTGGAGCCTTTTCTTTTCCAGCGTGAACAACCCCAACTCTCTCAGCCTGTCCTTTCAGTCTTTCCTCCTAGCAGAGGTGTTTCAGCCCTCTGATCATTTTTGTGGCCTTCCTCTGGTATCTCTCCAACAGATTCATGTCCTTCTTGTGCTGAGGAGAATGAGAGGAAGTAAGATTAACAGACTAGAAATTTAAAATACTAAGTCTAGATGGATGTTAAAATAGGTGGCATTTAGGTGGACTCATTATGGCATTTAATGGTTATTGTGCTGCATTAGAATATATATCACAGTTAGGCGAAACTAATTGCCCTAAATTGCAGTTCTTGTTCTTGTCATAATGACTGACCTCTAACATCAGCGTCTTGTAAGGTACCTTCTAAGTAATTATTCTAAAACTGAAGTTCCTCAAATCAATAGAGATAAAGAAGTGATCAGAAAGAGAGTCCAAAAATTATTGAAAAAGAAATAAATATTATTAGTACTTCAGCTATGCAAAAAAAAAAAAAAAAAGTGATATAATTTAATGCTGAGTTATCTATCCACAGAAAAAGCAGTAGTTGGAAATATATGCCAGTGCTGCTCCTTGAAAATATATAAACTCCTATTCCTTCCTACAGATACAGACAATATGTGATTTGGACTCGAGGCACAAGAAATGCTGGCATAAGAATCATTGTAACTGGGGGTTTATTTACCCAGCGTTCTCTCTTCTGCTGTTTTCAGGGAATTTCTGTTTTTTTTCCTTCTACGCTTTTGCATTTTTTGGGTGGGAGACAAAAAACCGGTTAATTCTAAAGAGTGTGGATTCTTCCTCAGTGACTGGGTAGTCCTGGGCAACCAATCAGAACTTCTGCTCAGCCACAACAAACATCGATTAATAGATGTCTGGCAGAACTGCTTAAAGATTATCTCCATCATAAAAAAAGAGAAGCTTTTAAGGAAATTACAAGCATTTGCAGATGATACTGGATTTCTGAATTTTTGCGTATTATTTAAAATATTGAAATTAATTTTATCCTTACTCTCTTATAAAATTAAAAATCAAATCAAAAACCCCTCACTATTCCTTTATTTCTAATAATTGTTTCTCTTACTACAAAAATTAAAATAACATTGCAGAGAAATGCTTCATTTAGAAAAAAACCTAACTAGTGTTTCAGGTAATGTGCAGATAAAATGGTTTTTATGTGAAAGTATTTTCCTGATACTAAAACACATTACAAACAAAAGTAATATTTAGCTATAGGAAAAATAAAAAAAAATACCTATGTGAGAAAATTATCTGTGCACTGGTGATTCAATTAATAGGCAATAATTTCATGGAGTTTTCCACTGAGAGGAAACAATGCTGAGCAAATTAATCAGATAAAACAAAAGATTATTTTAAAAACAGCAAATATAAAATTTCTATATGCAAGTGCTACTTAATAAGCAGGTGAACATCTGACACTTCAGATTTTATAGTAATGACTTTTTTTCACTGCATTACAGAACTTAATTATGAAACGATACAATAGGAAACCTTTAAAATATATTCACTAAGGTTTTTGTAATCCTGTGAGTATACACACCCTTCTTAAACGTACTCCTAAAACTGACAGCAGCAACACGTCGAACTGGATCAGCTAACTTTTCCATCCCCTTCCTACCTAGACTGTTATTCCCAGGAGAAACATAAATCTCAGTTCAACCTTCATAATGCTGAGATCTCACCAAACAGGACACAGCATATTTTCCTTTCAAGCTATAGTACAAATTCCCAGGAAGAAATAGAAAATCTGTTAAGTCTCCCTTATTTTGAGTGAAGGTTCTTCAGTTTTATTGAGTTTGGATTTGTTTGTTTTGTTGTTGGGTTTTGTTTCATTTTGTTTAAAAAAAAAAAAAAAAAAGTAGTGATTAATATTCCCGAAGGGTGTTTCATTACTTACTTACTGGCCTGGAAATCACGTCAGCTTCAGCTTTCAGCTGATGATCAGCCAGCTTTTCCATTAGACTACTGGGGGGTTTATCTTTCAGGTTTTCTTCTTTACCATATTTGTGTGATGATACTACTACTCTCCTATCCTCACTTCCTCACCCCTACCCGCTTAAAATGTAATTTGTAACACCATCATGCAACAGCCTTCATCTTGTGTATCTCTCCATGCACATCCTGACAACCAGGTCAGACTGATATCTCACTCTTTAAAATCCTGTATGACATCTTCTAAGAAAGACCTTTCTTATTGCTCTGCAACTAAATACCTTATTCAGACAATCCTTTTGTTAGTGAAGATACCTCTTCTTGCTTATTCCTTGGTGCTTTAGCCTCAGTGGAAGGGCAGAGGATTCTTTAGGAACAATTTTTTAGGAAGTGGAAGCTCTGAGTTTGGATAATCTCAGGCTGATGATGCTCTGGAACTGAGATCTTTTTGGCAGCCTCTCAGGTCTTTCCTCCAAATGTGAAGTATGCATCTGGGCACTATCAACTCTTTCAAAGGACAAAGTGCTGCTTGATTTTTGGTACCAGCACTGCATCATGTGCAACCTACCGTCTAACCTCAAGACAGCATAGGAGCTCATACTCCTTAGGAAATTACAAAATATTTTTTAGATTTTGATATGCCAAATACAGATGCTCCTAAGCAGTAACCATGCTCAAGCTCTTTCAATGCAGCATCAAAGATTGGAGAAACTTAGCTGAGTGGGAAATGCATGAAGGATATTCATACATCTAAATCTAATAATAGCATATTCTAAGAACCTGCAATATTGTCAGAAAACATAAAAATTATGTTTGTCATGAGATGGATTTCTTTTGTAATAAGCTTATACAATCCATATATATCTATGAATAGAGAGTAGAAAAAATTCTGCATGTTCTGTCTGCCTTTGCATTGCACTGTAAAAATTCTTCAGTGACATTAAAATATTTGATTACTGCATTGCTGTCAAGGTCAGTGAAATCTGAGGTAATGCTTACGTAAATGATAATCATTTAATATAATGTGGCATACAAGTACTGGAGCATGTATTTCTGAGATCTCACATACACTGGAGAGATTTTACTCATAATCTCCCCTCAGCTATTTTTTCTGACTAATAATGGTGTGTTCTCCTGGTAGTAACTATGCTTTTGAGGGTACTTAATAATGGTCCTATTATGTGACTGCTTTTACCGTGCTCAGCTACCTTTGATCTGTACTGCTCTTTGCTCCTTGACACAGCAAAAGAAATTGAGAGAGCAGTGATTTTCCTTTAAGGGGATCAGTATATGCTGCTGCACTGTAATCATGGAGTGAGGAGGCTGCTTAAAGTGACCTATCACTTCCTTCATCTCCTGAGCAATAAGAAGCTACATCATGGCAAAAAGAAACAGTAAAACAAAATCAGTGATGCTAATCGTGAAAAGAAAAGGAAAGGAAAGTGCGGGGCTTGCTTAGTACCGGTTTTCTACAGAAGCTGAAAACAAAGTAGGCATTTGCTTTGCAGCCGATTGGCTTGAGGAAACCAGAACATAATTGGGAGATAGTTGCATCTTTCCATGTCTCTAAGAAACCTTTAGCTTCAGCGAAAGAAAAATAGCTGAAGGCCAAGTATGTTTCAAAGGAAAACAAAGCTTTTATTTTTTGAGAGCTTCTACCAAAAAAAAAAAAAGTAATTAAAAAAAAACCCCACATTTTCCATATTCTTTCTGAAATGAACTAAAGATCAAAAGTATAAAAAATGTATACGAGTGCTTAGTGCACTAGTAATGCTTTTTACTTGATTATTGAGAATGTCAAAACAGTAAGTGAGGTGTTGTAAAGAGTATTTTCAGGTTTGGCCCAGTATATTCCTGACAATACAAAGGGAAATTGAGTCAAAAGTATGCTTAAGAGTCCTGCATTTTAAACATTTGCTCTTTATTATTAAAGAAAGCATAAGATTGAATTGTTTCATTTAATTGGGCAACAACAGACACGGCCTGTCTTAGGCATATACTAATCAATATCAAACCATAAAAGACAAAAAATAAATTAAAATAAAAATCAAGAAATTCATGTGATGGCAGGGGCCCCTTTCTGCGATAAGTAAGACCCATCTCCTAAGCCATTAATCATGTTCACAAATCTGATTCTAGGGAACTAAAGTAAGTGTAGATCTGTGGTTACATTTAAGTGTATCTTCCCTGCTCAGTCCTTACCTGAACTTCATTTACACTGTCAGCTTATCCACAGATGATTATACTGATGTAGCCCAAGCAATAAATAGTAATATCAAAGCCTGTTCCACTCTGCTCCACACAAATGTGAGGTCCAGTAATACTTTGTGTTGGCTATCAGTGTTGTTTTACTTGTTTTAACTCGGCTTTAGTTTTAGTGCTTGCAATATTGGTTCAGTGGATGGAGAACAGGGTGAAAATGAGATATTTCTTTGATTTCCTGTCTCAGGTCTGTGCTCTGAGTCTCATGCTGTCATTAAGTTATTGTACTGCTGGTGCTGAGGGGTGAAAGTCCGAATAACTCACACAGATTTTTGTTGAATGGCATTTCAGAAACATCAAAAAGTCTAGCAGATTTAGCTACACTCCAGAGCTTTGTCTCAGGATGCAGGTTTTGCATTCTGTTGGGTAACTTCAGGCAGATAAAAAAAGGAGTAGAAGCCTGCAGCAACTGACAGACAAACTGAAGGATTTAACCTCCTTAATGTTGATACTCAAGAATAGAGTGGAAAGGGTTGTTGCTATAATTTTACCTCATATAATTATAGCTGGTGTTTTACTGTAAGCAGAGAGCAACAGGAAACTGGCTGTGATGTCTAGTGTGATAGCTGTTCAAAACAAGAGTAGGG
>NW_010426257.1:0-6351 GCF_000710305.1 Buceros rhinoceros silvestris | reverse complement strand
AAAGGTGTTACTTCTTCCTAACTTTCTGCTAGTGAGATAGGCTATGACTTCGCAAAATCACTGCAGCACGTTGCAAATGATGTATGAAATGAGAAACCCTGCCCACGGCACAGAGGAAAATCTATAGTTAGTATTGTGCAGTGGCTGTGGCACAGTGTGTTTGCTGCAGCATTAAACTTGGTCAGACTGATCTCAGCCACAGAGAATTTCAAGGAACAAACAAAGTAGAACATATAAAGGAGTTTTTCAATTTCCTGGTTTCCCCCTGCTTTATCATGAAGCAGTTGTCATTCTGAGGTAGCTCATGTTGCATTACCAGCTAATTTTCTACCAGTCTATACTGAAGTAAAATCTATTTGGATAATGCCAGTTTTCTTTTAGTAAGTAACAGGCATATTCCACGTCTTTTAAGAACAACGATGAACAAAAAAAATACGTTAAAAATACAACAAAAATTATAAAACATCTGTTAACGTTTTCTAAATGTCTCAGAGAAGTTGTACTTACTAGAGAGGGGCAGGTAATTATTAGTTTCAAACTTTAGTAAGTTTGCAGACAGCACCAAGTCAGGCGGGAGTGTTGATCTGCTTGAGGGTAGGAAGGCTCTGCAGAGGGATCTGGACAGGCTGGATCGATGGGCTGAGGCCAATGGTATGAGCTTCAACAAGGGCAAGTATCAAGTCCTGCACTTGGGTCACAACAACCCTCTGCAACACTCCAGGCCTGGGGAGCAGTGGCTGGGAAACTGCTCAGCAGAAAAGGACCTGGGGGTGTTGGTTGACAGCTGGCTGAAGATGAGCCAGCAGAGTGCCCAGGTGGCCAAGAAGGCCAATGGCATCCTGGCTTGTATCAGAAATAGTGTGGCCAGCAGGAGGAGGGAAGTGATTGTGTTGTTTCCGACCCCCCACCCTCACACCCCTCCCCACCACCCCAGCCAATACTCATCACTGGTGAGTCCACATCTTGAATACTGTATCTGGTTTTGGGCCCCTTACTACAAGAAAGACATTGAAATGCTGGAGCACATCCAAACAAGGGCAAAAAATGCTGGTGAGAGTCTAAGCGCAAGCTTGATGAGCAGCTGAGAGAACTGGATTTGTTTAGCCTGGAGAAAAGGAGGTTGAGTGGTGTCCTTATCACCGTCTACAACTACCTGAAAGGAGGTTGTCCTGAGGGTCCATCTCTGTTCCCATTGAACAGGTGATAAGACATGAGGAAAGTTATGTCAGGAGAGGTTTGTATTCGATATCAGGAAAAATTTCTTCATCAAAAGGGTTGTGAAGCACTGGAATAGGCTGCCCAGGGAAGTGGTACAGTCACCAACCCTGGAAAAATCTAAAAGATGTGTAGACATTGTGCCTAGGTACATGGTTTAGTGGTGGCCTGGGCAGTTTTAGGTTAATGGTTTGATTGATGATCTTAAGGTGTCTTCCAACCTAAACTATTATATGTTTATGTTAAAAACACAAGCATGCACTGGATAAAGGGATTTTTTTCTCTTTATGAAATATTTAACAATATTTTGTGAAAAATCCCTTGACATTAGGGATCTAGAATTTAAAGATTTGGTACTAGACGGTACCAAAATTATCCACATTATATTATAACAAATTATCTACCTTAGATTTTTTGACAGTATGTGTCAAAAAGTCGACTGTAGGTAATAACGGACACTAAAGGATACACCTCAACTGAATAATTGCAAAGAAATGTCTTCACTGTACATGCCAGGTAAAAAGCTCCTGAAAGACGCAAAACCAGCCATCAAAGTGTACCTGTAACGCAAGACATGAAGAAGACAACCAAGCCTATCATCAAAGGAGAATTAATCCCCCCATAACAATTAAATTGTTTTCAAAAATCATTAAATTCATTAAAGGAACAGATTAGCAATTTCTTTAATTGCCTCCTGATGTGCATTGAGTTCACATTTGTAAGTTTCTTCAATGCCCTGGGTTCAGCTAGGATAGAGTTAATTTCCACAGCCAGGATAGCTGTACCAAACCAGTCAATGGATATTTGATTCCATACTGATGTCATGTCCAGTATATACATAAGACAAGGCTAGCTGCAGGGTGAGGAGTCTCAAACAATGGTGTGGCTCAGCTTGGCTTGGCTTGGCAGAGTGCACAGCGTGATGGCATGGCAGTAAGCAGTGTGTTCTATATCATTCACTTTATTATTGTTTCCTCTCTCTCTTCGTGTTATTCAAGTAAACTCTCCTTATCTTAGCCCACGTGACTTCACTTTTTTTTTTCTTTCACCCTCAGAGAGGGGGTGAGGGAGCAAGTGGCTGCATGGTGTTTAGTTGCAGCTGTGTCCAAGCCACGACAGTCCTTGCTGGGACCCAACGAGGAGCTCGAGGTATTGAGTTAATGACAAATCTGACCCAGGCAGGTTAAAACAAGTTTGCTATATGCACCCCGCTCACTGTCTTGGTCCATTTGCTCACATGGTGGTGTTATGTAAATCGTTATACACATTACGTATTACCTGTGGGGGATTTTTATGGGAGATGGATCACATTGCTGTATTTGACATTGTCAACCATATACCACTGGTTACAAGGTTAATCTGGTATTTGTATGTGGCATTGAGGCAGTTGATACCAGGTTACAGGATGCCTCTCCCAGGGAAAGGAAACTGTGTCTTGTACTGTGGTGTTAAAGGATTAGAGAATGATGCATTGGCAGTATCAGTTGTGGCATACCACTCAGCTGTCTTGGGCTCCAGTTCATACTGGAGTTCTAGCACGTGCAGCGCAGCAGCGCTCAGTGGTGGTGTGATTTCATCCAGGCTGTGGTAGTCTACTGTTGGTCTCCCCTCACCATTGGATTTTCTCCCTGTAAATGTAAATGTAAATGTAAATGTAGATTTCCTATAGTGCAGAACTTCTAACTCGCCACCTCTTCTTTTGACCTGCAGGAGGGGTTCTTTACTTCCTTGGTTGTCCACATACTCCTTTTAAGAATCTAAGTTAAAATTTTGTTATATTAGAAACACAGAGAGAAGGAAGAACAAAAACCAGTGTGAATGGAAAATATTTACGGGTGGACTCTTTTCCTCCAGAACATCTGTGAACATATTTTAATGAGACCTTCCTACTAATACGACTATACATATCCAACATCTTCCCTTTTCTATGCCAAGATATTCCCTCCATTCCTCTGCAGTTTTCATTTTCTCTTTCCCATATCATTCGCATTACATAAATTTTGCCAAATGCAGGCAATTTTTATCTATTTAGAAATGACCTGAATCTCTGTAATAGTTTTAAGGTTGTTTTTTTTAGTTTTATTTTGTTTTGTTTTGTTTTAAATATATTTTGGTTCTGAAAAGATGAACTGAAAATTACAATCCTGTTTTTCCAGGTCTGTTTAACTGTATCTGAAAGCTATAAATCATTGTAAATAATGATAAGCACAATGAAAAATGTTATTTAAAAAAAAATCTGTCAATGGAATTTAAAACTAAACCTATTATAGCATATTACTACTATTATTGTTGTTATAACTTTTATTACTATTCTTTGATATATCCACAAGATACGAGAAAAGTAGTGAAAGGTCAAGTTTTTTCAGTGTATTTTTATAAACTTTTCTCATCAGCTTTATACTGAAAAGCAAGACTGCTCAGTGTGACTTCCATTTTGAAACCTGCAGCAGAAAACTGTTTTCAGAACTGCTGATCTCTGATCTAGATGAATCTTGAAGAAAAAGTGGCCATTACTGTCAAAGAAAACTAGGCATTTCCTCATTACTGTTAGCATTGAATCTCACAAAATGGTTACTACACTGTCATTTATCAGGGTTAAGATTTTTTTAATATAAATTATTCATAAATTATGATATTTTTTGAAGGAGCATCCATTGATAGATTACATTATGATAAGTCAAACATTTCTTTTCTATATTTGGTGTTTTCCCTTAATGAAAAGCACACTTAGTCAGGGACCAAAACATATAACATAAATTATTCCTCAAGTCACTGTTCACTTTTCCTTTGTAAAAATGCAGTCTTTGCACTTTATAAAAATGCCCTTAACAGCTAACCACCATTTGTTTCCCAGTATTTCAGTGACAGGAATCTTCTTGAGTGAGTAATTTATTGATTTATTTGTTTCTTGCTTTGTAATATTCTCTCTCCTTGAAGATTAATGCTGTAAAACATAAATATTAAAAAAATATTTATCTCATGCTGTCATTTTACAACTCCTGCCTTGTAGAGTATTGTGGAACCTATAGTTTACTGAGGAAGTAAATGAAATCACAGTTGTAGTACTGTTATTTTAAAAGAAAACTTCATTCTAGAAATATCAGGTTTTCATTCCTTTAGCAAAAATAAGCATTAATTTCTTAAAATATGTTTGAAATAATACGATTTTTTTAAGGTGAAATTTAATTCAAATGTGTTTTCAGGTAATTTTAAAATATATTTCTAGGTGCCACTTGATTCTGGTCTTCTGTTCTTCAGTTTCATTTCCCTCATTAACACCTAAGCATTACTAAAGACAAAGACCTTCTTATACATTTATAAATGTGCATTTAATAATAATCATTAAAAAGGTTCCTTCACTATGCAAACAGTATTCATGACAAGTAAATTCTGCATCATAGCGAAGCAGGGCTTTGATGGAAATTATTTGAGAAGCACCCTGAGCATGGAAGGTGATCCGCTGTTCTCATCAAAAATCTTCTAGTTAGTGCAAAGTAAGAGTAAGGGACTGGATCATCGCTTCCTTTTTCATGACAGTTAAGGGAAATCTAAGTTTAGTTTCCCAAAACTCTCTAAGGAAATAACCAGGACAGACTATCAAATAGGAAAAAATTGTCAATATACAGCATTCACACATTTAATTTTCAGTTTATCCCTATTTAATTTGAGGAACAGTCAGCTCATTATCTTATTTGTAGTATTTTACTATAGAAAAGTGAATGCACAGCTAAAAATATTTGCTCTATGAATGAATAAATATCGTTATGAGATGCATGATTTTTGTGGGTTCCCAAAACACACATTTGTTCCAAGCACTGTTCAATAATTTCAAAGCACTGTTCAAACACTCCAAGCAGTTGCACAATTGTGCAATATATGGTCCCATCAGGAGCGTGGTGTATCTTATCATGACAGCAACTGTATTTGTCTGCTCCCCTATCTTTTGCCCATTTATCCCTCAAGTCCTGAACTACTCTCAGAGAACTTCTGAAGGCCTGTTTTTTTTTTTTTTTCATTTTAAACAACTTCTTGGAAACGTTATATAACAAATTAATTCTTTAAACCTGAAGTTCCTCTTTTCTCTCCATCTAAGCCAAAGAAAGTCCATTCTTAGCAAATTCTGCAGACAGACAGTGCTTCTTATCATTGCTCTTAAGCATCTTAACAGCTTTCAAAGAAAAGATGCAGAAAAATAAATTTTCACTACTTAAACAGAAACGCCCATTACTCCAGTAGATCACCTAGGTATTATGATAATAGCTCTAAATGAATGACATCATGTTATATTAAGAAAGTTACTTTTACACGAGATAATAATTTCTATCACGAGTTTAGCATTCACTGAAACTTCCATAACTCACCATATGTCTTGAGGAAAGCATGGGTGATAGTAGAGCAATATTGTAAATAATAATACATGTTGAATGATAGAAACAAAACCTGTTATGAAATAGCATATGTGCCATGTAAAGGCATGTTAGGTTTTAACATATTCCTTAGAAAAACCGTAAGATTTGGGGAAGCTTATTTTATTAAAGATTAAAGAGCTCAATCTATGTAGTTTAAACTAAGGGAATTTGAATCTGATTTCTCTGTAGTTCTGATAGTGAAGTTGTCAAATTCTGGTGTCTCAAAGCCACCAAAAAGACAATTTGAGATGAGAAATAGAAGGAGCAAGGCTCCTCAGACACTAAAATTACTTCTCTAAGAATATTGTGCATTGTCCATACAGCAATTTTTTAAATAAAGATTGGATGTTTTACCAAAAGACATGCTTTTGCTAAGGCAATGCAATGCCATGAGTTAGGACTGAGGAAGAGAAATTCTGTATCCTCTGTTACACAGCAGGTGAGAACAAATTATCAGAATGACCTTTTTATGAAGTTCAAGTTTGAAGTTCAGGATCAATACATTGGTTATGCATAAGCAAAATGACTCAGTAGCAGTTCTGCTATTTGAAAGAAGCATCACATTTAACTTTTAAGTCTTTTCCAGCGTATATCTGGAATTCGGTTTTGCAACAATTTTTTAATATATCATCAACATGTTAAACCATAAATGGGCAATAGCAGTTTCAGGCAAGCATGCAAAGGAAGTTAAAGGTATTTTTACCCCTTTCCCCTCTTCCACCCCCCC
>NW_010426256.1:29521-49262 GCF_000710305.1 Buceros rhinoceros silvestris | reverse complement strand
GCTCCCAACCCTGGCTGTGCGTGGCGGTGTGCGCGGCAGGGCATTGCAGTGAGGCGGTACGTGCCCCAACTTCAGTTACCATCCGTAGAATGTTTTTAGGGTGAAGTAACCTTAGGACGCTAACGGCAGAATTTGCGTGGTCAGTAAGGCACTCCCGTGGATATGATCTTTCCTTTCTGTCTTGTGTTATTTTAAGGAAAATTTTCAATAGAACGTATTTGAAAACTGTATTTAATGATTGTATGTTGCAGACATACCACTTTGAAGAGAAATTGCATAGCATAACAGATTTTTTTGAGTTGTAATTAGGGAGATTTACTGTTATTTTGCTAAACTATATAACTAAACAGGTATCCGTGCTGAAGTGTTTAAAACCACTTCCCCTTTTTCCTGATTGCAGTGGATTTTTCTATTTGAGACACTTCTTTTTGAAGTGTTACATTTTATCAAGTAAGTGGGCATAAATGTCTTTTTTGTTTTACTGTGTTTTGCTTTGTTTTTTTAAGCAAATCAGTCAACTAGCTTAATGTTATCTTGTACATGGGCAAAGCCTGAGCTAAAATCCACACACATGCCACTTGTTAGTCTGCTGGACTAATAACAAGTAGGGAATGCTACTGATGTGATCTTTATTAATCTGGAAGACAATGTATTACATTTTCGTCGTGAAGAAAAAACTGGCCCTTGCTAAAGGATAGCTGCTGCAGTCCAAACCCAGTTCAGTAAAACAACATTTTGCCAGAACATTTCAGCTTTTTCAGGAGGAAGGAGTTCTGGATTTGTGGAGGAGCAAATTAAGTACTTTGGTATAGTTTTTATGATTTCATTCAACAATTGATTGCCCATTAGAACTGAAAATACTGTTTTGTAGGGCATGAACAGTAATCCAGGCTCTGGCTGATTCCTTGCAAATGCTTTATATGAATGAAACACGCAGTCGTCCTCTTGCTCTGTTTCTTCCATAGGACTGTGCCAGTAGCCACAGCCTGAGTTACCTGCATTTGGTACATCAGTATAGCACAGCTGTAAATCTTAGTGTGCATTTTCCTTGGATGGAGCAACTTTTTTCCTTTTCCTGCTTCTCATTTTATTCCCCTTAAGTAGTGTAAGTGAATTCTTTGGCTTTCCTTCAGTAATCAATAAAAATCACAGAATATGATTGAGCTCATTCTTTGGTTTAAAGTTCCCTTATGTGAAATACAATCAAAAAAACCTGTTAAGAGGTCGATGATATAGTATGTGAAAATACTAATTTTGTTCTTAAATTAACACTTTATTGATAAAATTGATTTATTACCTTCACTTTAAATTAGAGTTGGTACGACTGGCCCCGATAAGGTTTGGCATGAATCAGTAATAGTAAAGCACTCACAGCTGTCTTCAGAACTGTGAATTTCAAAATGTATCAGACAACCCAACACATTTGTTAATTCAGTTTAATTCCATTGCCATAGCATTTAGTTCTGTATTGAGTTCAGCAAAACCTCAAAAATAACACCTTGGTTTCTGTTCAGGTTTCAGAAGAACTAAGCCCTGGTGTCTCTTCTGAAGCCCCATTGATGGAAGTGAAACTGTTACTTAGCGCTCTAGTTCTAGGATGGTCTCTTCTATTTTTATCCCGCGTAGAAGAATTAGTGAATACAGTTCCCAGGCAAGGAAAGATGTGAAAATTGAGATCCATTTGTCGTTTTAGCATTCCCTGTTGACTTTGCTAGTCAGTTCTTCCCTGAGGAAGACTGACATGTTCTGGTGGACTTGATTGTTGTGGCTTTAAGATGTTGGCAACACCCTGTGATGGGATGATTCTGTCAGTATCTCACTCTCACCGGCTTACAGTCTGATGTTTTGGTGCTTCTCTTTGAGGGTGCTGGAAGTGATTAGGGTGGGATACATATGCCACAGCCATCTGGCTGGCTGTGGAGTTGGATCGGAAAGCAAATTCTGGCAGAGGGGTGAGGCAGATTACTGTGAGTGGCAAGGTTTTGAGCTGCTTCAAGATATGGGAACCCTGTCAGAGCTCTGACTCTACTGTGATTTTATTTCTTTTAAGAGAACCTAGCTGTCTACACCAACCTACATATAGGCATGTGCCTATATGTTTATTAATGTAATGCTGCGAGTACTGGTGTCCGTGTCTCTCTCTTGACCTGGGTGCTGTCCTGAACAAATCTGAAAGTTAAACTGGTACCAAAGATGCACCTTGGTGTGAGAGTTATAAAAAGCAGTTGTGAATTCTTGTTGACCTTGTTTCAGTGTTTCAGCTGAAATTCATACAGACCAGTCCTTCTCATCCTTGTTTGGTATATGATGGATCTTAGACTTTGTGTCTTCTGTCTTGAAACCCTTTTTGTTCTTCTGCAGCCCACAATTGCTACAGACTATGGTGCAGACTTGGCAGAATATACCCTTTTGTTAACTAGGTGAAAGAGTTGCATTTTTGTTGTGAGGCGTTTCTCTCCTTTCCCTTTCCTCTGTATGGAAAAATACAGTCTCACGATGCTTTAACTATTTTCATGAGAGGATAGACAAATACCATCTGTGTATTGACCAGCAATTGTTTATGATGGATATTTGTTTTGCCAGCCTGCTGTTGTATGTCAGGTACCTCTGACAGGCCATCAGCTCACATAGCTTGTAGCCAAAATAAGTATTCATGTGAAGTATCAGTATTCTCAGTTTCTCTTTTCGTTAAGCTATGAACCTAACTTAGAGCTCTTGAATTTATTTAACCTTGCGTTCATTTTCCCTTCTAGTGAAAAAGCTTGGAAAATTTAAATTTTTTTAATGTAAAGTTGGTTTATATAGCAATCTTCAAATGCTTTATGTGTAGGATATAAGATCATATATAGGAATCTTCAATTCACAATCTTGCTGTTTTAAATCAGGAGCAAGAGACTGGGTTTGACTGCTTAAATCTGCTCAAAAGCCAGTTTTTCTTGTCCCCGTGAGCTTGCTACAGTCAGGTTATGTTTCTGAATAAATGCTACTTCTGCGTTTTTCTGCCACAGCTGGGCAAAACAGTAAAGTATGTTCTTACGTTCTATCAACATTTGTGCACTCTCTGTTTTCTGTGTGGTAAGACACATGCTTTTATATTTGTTAAGCGTCTCCTGATTTTGGCCTAGTCTAGCATTTTACTAAGCACCTTGTGATCACATTCACTCATGGAATACATCTCATGAAGTCTCGTGTATAGAAACCTACGTCACTGTAGAAGTATGATGAACGTAGCAGATAAATATTTGTGCATTCATTTCTACCAAAAGCAGTTGTTATGTTGGTAACACAGTGTTGCTGATATTTGTTGAAGTCTGTCATACAAATTGTCTTCCTCAAAGAACAATACTTGGAACATTTGTGGTAACCAGGGTGTACAACAAAGAGTATACAAGAAAAAAACTCTGAAAGGGAGGAAATAAGTTTGCCATAGTTTGGGGTCAGGGAGAAGTCAGGTGAGCAAATTGTGTTTACTTCAAGCAGGAAATCGGTGACAGCACTATTCTTGGAAAGAAAAGGCAGAGAAATAAGGAACAGAATGAAACCTCACAGAGTTCAACTTACAAGCAGAACAAAAGCTGAACACACTAAAGCAGATTGAAATTACATCAGTTCTATTTTTTTGTTGGGTGGATTCAGTGCTATATTTTAATTGTTTTTCTTTAGAGGTTTTGGAATTGGGAACATTTTCAGTGCTGAGAATCTTGAACTTTGTATTTTGCAAGCAATTTTGTTAGAAACAACATACAAAGTCTCCCTTATCCATATTTCTTACTAAAAATAAAAATTTCCTCATTTCTGGATTGCATGGCTTATATCAAGAAAATTGAAGTTTTTACTATTTTCAATTTTCAAGTGAAAAATTATAAATCTATTACCTCTAATACTATATAATTTATATATAGAGAGACTATATAACATATATTTTGCTGAATCTTGTTTATAAAATAATTTGCAAATCTACGCATACCACATCCCCAAATTCTTAGAATTAAGAAGAAAGGATCTATAGCATTTGTCAATCGTGCAGGAAGCCTTACGCTTGACTCCTGACATTTCGAAATAATAAACTGCCTTGTTTTTCACATCTAGCTCTGCTTACTATAATCACAACCTCGTTCACATGTTGTAATCTCATGAGTCTATCCCTGCTACTGATTATGACATAGATCATTGCCTGTTGCATACGGGTTGTGAAGCTAGGTAAGTTTTTTACACTTCCTAGCTATAATACAAACTGAATTCTCTTTATTCCTTAGGTGATTTTTCTAAAGTTAATAAGCAAGCTTTCCCTTTAAATTTTGGCATCAGAATGGCTTGCAGTCTATCTTTTATCTTCCTTCTTTTTAAACTTACAGGAGAAATCTAATAGTACCTGTTCTTCTGCAGGCTTAAGAATTATTGTTTGAAGAAACTGTACTTTCTTTCCAGGCTGTCAGTTCAGTTGTCACTTCATGATTTTTCTGCATAGTGATTGTATATATTCATGTAAAAAAAAAAATCCATCTAAATAGTGTAATTAATGCTGCTGTCTTTTGTAGCAGAGATGTTTGCATATCTAGTACTTTTAAACTACAATATATATTGCTTGCCTGCCTATTTATATGTGGCCTATCTAGCTTTCTATAAATGCATATATATATATATTAAAGAATTTCTGATTTTTCTGGGCAAACTGTGTGATTCTATCAGCTATCAGATAATTCTAGGTCCTATGGTTTCACACGCCTCTGACCTTAAACCCCACACCTCAGTGAAATAATTTAGATTAAAATGTGCTAAGATTATTGAGGATATTTGAAGTGCCAAAACAATGAGGCATCAGTGGTAGAAAATGTATATTTTACTGCTCTACATGTAAAACAGGTTGAGGTCAATACTAGACCTAAATGTGGAAGTCTGCAGCCATTCTGTTGGCCTGGACTACTTTTTCTAATGAAAGCCCCTGCTGCTGGTGCAGAAGCTCTGAGTCATGGGGTTTTACCTGCTGCTCATTTTACTTTTTGTGTTCTTAAGATACAATCTCTTCTGTGGAAAGTACATTGCATGGCTCTGAAATGAATTTGAATGCCAGCTAATGCTACAGAATTTGGGTTGGTGACTAGAAGCTTGTGAAAGGCATAAAAGCTGCCAGAGTTTAGATGGAAGGATGAATTTTCCTGGCTGGCGAGTATTGCCAGCTGTTGGTTGTCCTTCTCAGGTAGGACAGGAGGGAACGAGGACCTGGTTGAAAACAAACCAGCTGCGCTGTCGGCAGGGTCAGGAAAGCCTCTGTTGACTGGTTGCTGGTTGTTGGGCCTTTTTCCCCGCATGTGTTACGTTGTATTTAAGAGGTGGTTTTGCATGTTCAAGTTGTAGCAAATTTGAAAGCAGCATACAAGGGACTTAACGATTACAATATGTTAGTACCAGAATTTCCTACTATATATGACAAGTAAATAGTAGGAGAAAAGGCGTGAATAAAAACTGTTCTATATGAAACATTGCTATTATGTTGGTAAAGGTTCAAGCTAATTAAATACACAGTTTACTGCTTTGTTTTGATGTAACCCTTCAAGTCTATCTGTTGAAGCTACTGAAGGTGATTGTTAGACTTGTTTTATTTTGAATGTGGTGTTTTGGAAACAGCTATGCCATTTTAGCTTTGTGTCAGTTTTTTTTTAGCAGCTTTTCACCTCGGTGTTATGTCAGTTACCTGCCCCTCCCCATATGGCATTTAAGAGGGGCATAAAGCCTTCAGGTTGCAAAATAAACAAAAGCAAAACTAGAATTTGGTAAGACTCCTAAATATGTCTGTTTAATAGAGACTCTTTAACTTTTATTTTGGCACTGTAGTGAGGAGGGGGGCAACATCAGTGCTGTGAGGATTGCAGCCTCTGGTGTCGGATGGACACAGAAGGTGGTGACCAGAGTTGCCTTGTCCCTCTCTTCCTCCATGACAGGTAGTGGGAGAGCCTTACTTCAGCAAAAATTGTTCTTGTCCCCCAAAAGGAGTGTGTTTCTGGGCCTGCTGGGACAAAGACCTGCTGAAAGCTACTTGGCTTTCCAGCCTCCCATGTCTCCTTTGGGAAAGAACAATCCGTGGTCTGGTTTGCCAGAGAGGGTTTTCATATGAGCGGTTGTCTCTCTGGGAAGCCACCTGTGAGGAGAACATGCTGGGCCAAGCAGAGATGAGGTTAGACTGGGCCGATGCTTGGGCTCTGGAGCTGTGTCCTTCCCTTTGTGGGGCGAGGAGTACTGTGTCCTTCCTCTTTCAACTTTTGAAGTGAATATAAGGAAGAAGTGAATGATATTTTACCGCAAGAATGGCTGTGAGAAGGGACGGTTTCTCTTGCCCTCTTTGCCTTGCTTTGCTGAGACCGTGGCTTTGAGGGAGGGTGCACTGCAACAGCTAGGCAGAGAAACCACTGTATTGTGCTGCTGCTCACCTTCCCTTCCCCATTGCTGCGATAGCACTGCTATTTGTGGAGCTGTGAAACAGGGTAAGGAAGTGATCTGATCAAGACTTGCAAAAATAGATTATTCCAAAACAGTAACTATTTCATTTTAAAATGCTGTCCCACAAGCACTGTGTTGGCAGTGTGGGGGCAATGTATTGATGATGTAAAGATGAGAATGAGCACCTGGGGCAGAAACTTCTGAAGCTGTAGCTAATGTGGAATACTTCATGCATTTTCACAGGCAGAGTTGGCTTAAATTCTTGCCTTGTCCTTGCTCACTTCTTCAGGGTTAGATGTTAATACTGCTGTACTCATTCAGATGTGTCAGTGCAGCTGTTTGTGGTGCTGTGTAGTATTTAAATCAGTGAAATGTTTCTGTTTAAATAAAAAAAAAAATCCAAAAACTTACAAAGTAACCTCCAAAATACCTGTGAAGGTTTGTTTTGGTGGAGTGGGTTTTGGTCCCCCACCACTGCCCGCAGAGTTGCAGAGATGGCTCTTTGTGGGGTGGATAGGAGCAAGTCTCCAACGGTAGCAGAGGGGAATCCTTTACTTTGCTGCTAGTACATGGTGTGCTGTTTTCGCATGGTGCTTACTGACATCTGTTCTTCCTATAGTATATATGCTGAGCTCTGTTCAGTTTGTTCAAGCTGCCACCACAGCTGTCCACCACTGCTGATGAGAGTCTTCATCACTTAACACTTTTTCTTCAGAACCTTGTTTTATTGAACATTTTATTGGTCAACAAACACATATGGTACTCTGTACTGTATTTAGTCCCTTCTTTTCTAAAGAAGACCAAGGAAAGCAGGGAGCATTTTAATTTTGTTTTGGGTTAGGGTTTTTTTGGGGTTGGGGGGAGTGGTGTTTGTTTGGTTTGGGTTTTTTTTTTTTTTGCTGCTAGTAACTGTTGGGTCAGACCTGGTTTGCTCAAGGCGTCAATGGTAGAAAAGAGAGTGGGAGACATTAGGTGTAGAGCATTAAAATTTAGTGCCTGAGTGGTTTTATTAACGGTTTTAGTTAAATTTACAAGGTTACGTATCTTTCAACTTAATGCTCTTAGATTTGGAGGCAAGCAGGACAAAGGTTGCTGGAGGTGCCACCTGAGGCTGCAGAGAAAAGTTTGGCTGTTCCTCACCTGGTCCGTATGAAGATAAGCAAGCAGCAAGAGCTTAGTCTTACACCAAACTGACATGCTGATGTTTGTTTGCTGCAGTATGTTTTTGAAAACCTTAAATGCACATTCATACTTTCCCATGACTGTGTTAGGTCATTGTTTACAATGACGGTCTGCTTAGTTGTCCTTCAACTTTATGCTTGTATCATACAACCATTGCTAAATTGCACTTTGCACTAGAATAATATGGATTTGACTGTAAAATTAATGCAGGTTTTGTGTAACAGAAGAGTTGCAGGGAAGGTCTTAGAAGAGCTGTGGTCAGAAGATCATTAACAAAGGAAGAATAAAATAAAAATATGACATTTCTCTGATGGATAGTGGATAGAGGCAGTGGACAGAAATTATGAAAACAATGTTTTATATTTCCAGACTTTTTAGATTTTTTGTTACATTGAAAATCAAAGAATCAAACTTTTAACCTGAATGTATGTGCTATAATGTGCAATTTTTTTTAAGTGGTAGGGAATCGGAAGCCAAACCGCAAAGACAAAAAGTGAAATCAAGGATTGTTTTTACAGATGTAGTACTGTAAAGCCAGCCCCAACTCAGATGACTTTATATTGTGTTATTAACATTAGATGTTGAAAAATAAAAAAGCTTTGATACAGTATTCCTATGTGTTTCTAAAGGAACTTCTGTATGTATGAAAGTCCTAGTGGAGTTGCTGTTTTTCCATGTTGGCCCATGCAGCCTATCACCACAGATGATATTAGTGTAGGAACTACCAAGGAAGTGGGTTTGTGACCACTGATCCCGGATCAGATTTACTATCAGATTATCTCCTAATGTAACTTTGATTGGGCAGGCAAACTATCACATTTCTTAAGCTAATAAGAGTACATGATATATCATTCGTGCTTACTCAGTGCCTACAGTGGGAGGAAAGACAGTAACTATTTGTCATAAAGCCTTCCAATAAAAAATCAACTTGTCAAATCTAAACCGTATTTACTGTCTTGTCAAACCATGACCTCAGAGCATATATTGGAACAATGATTCAACTCTGTAAATTGTGCTCTGTTTTATTTACAGAGGACAATAATATGGAATTATTAAGTATTTAAAATAATGTACTGAGCATGTACAGTTAGATTTATTTTTTATTTCTCTTCAAATAAAAGCTTTTTTTTTGACACTAAGTTTGCTCGGGGTGGGAGGGAGTTTACAACAACTTTCTTTTGAACACTTCTGATTCATAAAATACGGCAATGACATTAACAGTCAGTGCACATATTTTGAAGTCAAATTCATCCATCCATGTGAGAATTACTTTTCATTTAATGGCATTGCTTGGGACATGGAATTCAAGGAGATACTGCTTTCTTCCTTTGTATAAGTAGGACAATGAAGTATGCTTTAAGTACACTAAAATAGATCCTTAATATTTTATGACGAACCCTTTTGATTTGGGCAGATCAAATTATTTTAGTAAGCTTCCCTCTCCCACGTTATTAATTCTTACCTTGAAGGAAGTGTATTCTCCATAAATTCTTGAGATTATGAGAAGGTGAATGTATTAAGCTATGCAATTTATTCCTTAAGCCAAAATAATACAGCATACAATTTTTTTTTTGTTTACTGTAAGATCGTTATGTGCTTTTTTATGTAAAGTTCCAGCAGACTTTTAATTAAGTATTTATTGTAAGCATTTAATATTTCTTTTTCTACACTATTGCTCTTCTGAATGGATTATTAGGAAGGTATTGATTTCATTAATTTAAAATTGCAAGCAAAATAATTGATTTACAAATGTATTTCTAAATACTGCTGATTTATGCTGTCTACTCTCCTTGGTTTTTAGCATGAGAGTGTAGTATATTTGGTTCATTTGTCTCACTCAGCCAGTATGCGGGACCAAGGGCTGACTTAATGTGGTAGTACATAACTTGAACTGCCACTGCTTTTCATCAAAATGCTGTATTTTGCTGGTTCTTACGCAGTCACATTTGTGTATGCAATATCATACTCTTTTAATCATAACTTCTAAAATGTGGGTTTTCTTTTTAGGGGGAGCTTTTGTAAAAGGCAAATAAAACATTCAGTTTGGTTTGCTCATATTCTGTTTTCTCTTTTTTCACACATTACTGTTGAAACCATTGCTCAATTCAGCCTAATGTGGAAGAGGAGAAGGGAATCTCAGAGGTGATGAAGTTTTTGGTTAGTGTAAATTGGAAGCTGAAGAGAGGAGACACTGAAGTTAGTGCCCACAGTGGGAGAAAAGATACAGAAGTCAGCTAGTCTGGGATCCGTTTTGCAGCAGGTGGCCAGTTGCTGTGGACATAGCGTCCTTGTACCTGTGGGACGTGCAATCTTTTGCTAGACAAGGGGCCATAAAAGCTAGGGGGGTTTTGTGGTGGAGGGAAAAGGACACATCAGTAGGAAAGCAAGTTTTTAACTGTGCTGCTCACAGAACTTTTCATGTTAAACTTTTTAATGAGGAAGCTTAGAAATAACATGTCATTTGTCAGACAAAGACCAATGCTAGGATAGAAGGAAATAAGCCTGATAAATGTTCAAGATGAATTATCGTACCACATACATGATGATCTATTAATAGGGGAGAAGAAAAGAAATAAATGCAACATATTAATGACTTCCATGCTCAGTGGGAATAATCAAGCTGTCACCTCAGAGTATGTTCTTTTTATCAGTGTGCTGCATGGAGGACCAGATATTGGTGCTAAATTTAAAGCAAAAAGTGGGAAAATTTGAATTTTAATGCTATATTAAGCTGGTTATTTATCTAGCCCATTAAAATGTCATATCTTGCATTAGCTTTGTTAGAAATTGTGAATCAAACCTTGAAATGTCTGTCTGGGAAGTAATCTAGGCTTAGAGAACCAGGCAAGAAGAAAATTGTGATACTTTCAGCCCTGTAATTAGGTCATTGTTTAACTATATTTAAGTAACTATAGTTATTTTCATTCACATAATTATTTGTAACTGTGAACCTTTAAGAATAATTTAGTGAATAAATCCTGATATAAAGCAGCCTACTCTGTTCTTTGTCTCTGAGTGGTGGTCATGTTGCCTTTTTAAAATCGGGATAATTAATTGAATAAGGTATCCTAGATATCTCCACTTAAGGGTTTTTTGTTTGTTAGTTTTACAATCCAAAATTCAATTAGCATTTCTTTCCTACACCCTCACCTTTGTAATTATGGAAAACCAGAGTGTATTTGTAGTGCTGGGAAGCTCTAGTCTTCAACAAGAATGCTGTGATATTGGGTGCTGCACAGCTGTGAAAGGATTTCAAAAGAGGATAAGAGGGTTATGCTTGATGCGGTAGTCCAGGCTCTCTCTGCAGGGGATGCAGAGAGAGGTGAAATGATCAAAATAACAGGCTGTTTTTTTGCAGCACCATGCTGAACTAATACATACAGTGAATTACGCTTTTTTCAGCCTCACAGTAATTAAAAGCTTGAGTGAGTTTTGGCTATGTGGGTAGATAGGATGTATTTCTAATCACACGCAGAAATTGGCAGGTCTTTTGCAAAGTCTTGCCAAAGTCAATGAGAACCCAGAGGAAACTAAATGAAAAATACTGCCTAGGTTTGTAGTGACTTTTCTGCACACTCAGAAAGTAGGTATTAGGAATAGCCTTGTGAGTCGGGTTGAGATCTGTGTTTTTGCCACGCTGAGTTTTGCCGAAGGCCGTGTCCAAGAAAGAGCTAAAATTGGAGTTGAAGACAGTTCTCAGGTAAGGGGACAAACCTGTGAGTCATCATCACAGAGATAGATGGTGGCTGTCCTCCACCCTTAACAGTGGCTGAATTTGTGTTCGCAGGTTTTGGATCTCTGAGGATAAAGGAGAAGAGGATGGGGGAAAAAAGGTCAGGGATGGAGGTGTGCAAAGCTCCTACAGCATCTTAGAAGAAAAAAAAATTATCTGAAGACTGTATTAAATGAGCAGCTGGAAGAAAACTGGAGGAAAATAATAGTTGATGTATTTTCATTTGTAGGATTCTGGTTTTTTGCTTTTGACTTCCACTGAATGTAAAACATTAAGGCTATGAAAAATTCAACTACTCAATTTCCTGTGTTTTTTCTCTCTTAAAAAGAACTGAGTTGTTTTTTTTTTAAAGATAAGTGGTATGACACAGGCTGTATGGCATTGTTAAACAAACGGCATAAATGTCAGTGCCACTTTGATTCAGCATTATGGTATCAGGATTTTACTGGGGCATTATTGATAATTTGTGGTATCAAAGATGTAGTATAACACTTGACATGCACAAGTGATTTCTGTTTTTAAATATCCAGATAATGTATTTTTTTTATGGTCCACTTTCTGTTTTCTTCTCTCTGAAGCTAAGACAAAACTAGTTTAGTTTCACAGTTTGCGTGCACAAGCTGTGATAGGTTTTTAGTTTGTATTTCTCTGAAACATATGTACAGAAAAGGTGCAAAGTTCCTCTAAGGGATAACTGAGCATTCTCTTTTCTCTGTTTCCAAAATCTAATGATCATCAGATAAAAAGGAGGCTTTAATTCATTTTTTACGATATTTTTTAAAATACCCTAATACAGAAGAGAGAGAGAGACTGGTCCTTAACAGGCAGTTTTAAGGTAGTGCTTTAGCAGGAGCTTCAAGGAGAGCTTCAGAATATTAGGTAGAGTTGACCTACCTGTACTGCTTGTTCTAATAAGGTGGGGTCTTGGTCTCAGGGCTCTCCCCATTGTCCCCTGAGTTTTGTCTCCTGAGGATAAGTGACACGATATTTATTAGGAAAATTTCAGCTGACCTGTTCTTCTAACTTGTCTCCTCCCTGACAGCTATGTAGGACTGCGTGGGGCATGAGCTGTATTTGATGACTCAGGCCAGAATATCCTCCTACCTCCTCATTGCTATATTGCTGCTGGCAAGCTGGGAGCCCCTTTGGAGATTGGGGAGGCTGAGGATGTACTGGAGTCCTCTGGGAGCTGGATTTTAGAATTCCTTGGTGAAGACAGGGATAGTTTGGCACTGTCAGCTTTGTCAGAGCATGGGCTTCACAAGTTTTGTTTTCTTTTTTTTTGCTTTATTTTGGGAGAATAGGTATCAGACTGCTACGCTTGCAGAAAGCTGGACACTGCAGTGCAGGAACTGAGGGCAGATTGGAGAATACTGGTAGGTGGTATATGTATGATTTTTGGAGAGGACATGATAGGGGCTGTAATTAGGATGTAGGAAAAGAGAATGAAGAACTTGAGTACTGCCGAGTTCTAGAGATACTGCTCTTAGTAAACTAGTCTTTTGTTTGTTTGTTTTTTAGTTCAAGCAGTATGTTTCTGAGAACACTAGCGAAGAACTGGAAGACTGGTTAATTAAGATACTAAAATGGAGTATTTACCAATGGAGGTAAGACATTCTTTGAACGTACTGTGGTTTTGTTTCTTAGTGTTGTTTTGTGGTTCCCAATAGAAATAGCTAGATTAATGACACTTACACAAGAATTTCTCTGAGAATGAAGCTGGTTTAGGAGGTTTCTAAACACCTCCGTCTGTCTTTTCATTGCACACTCAGGTGCTCTAATGCAGCTGCTGTGAAGTATCACTAAAATGACCAATTTAGAAACAAACAAAAGAATTAGGAAACATTTTTTCCTTCTGATGGTCTTTTAAAATTTGATATCCTGTGATGCATTTTGTATTGTGGCCTTAGACAAGATAAGATCAGATAACTAAAGAAGTGGTGAGCTGTGTAGGGACAGCATGGACTGACCAGATATGTAGATTTTTCCAGCTTAAGAAAATAAATAAACCCCCAGAAGTGTGAAGGAAAGTAAAATTTTGGGCCTCACTGTAGAATCAAATGACTTTTAACTGACATTTTAACTATTGGTGATGTTCAGTCGCAGTGCTTAAATATTTTTGAATATTGAAGTGCTGTTTCAATTGTAAATGGTAAGTAGCTACCAAAAATTATTAAACCTGTTCCTGTGTATTACATATTCTCATTTATTATCGTATCTTCTGAGACATGTTTATATGCTGCATTAACCTCTGTTGCTCATATGTAGAGCTTCTACTGAAGAATTCTTCTGCTTCTTTTAGGCAGACAGAACAAACACACAGTTCAGTAGCTCAGTTTCTATGTGCTAATTATATTTAAAACACAACATATATATTTATAAATTATATTTAAAATGCAACAATAAACTCATTAAGTATTAAACCAAGTTGTGGACATTTAATGTCATTGAAGTTAGTCAGTGAAGTTTAGCTGTAAAGTTGAATGGAATTCTATACAAATAAAGACTTCTACGTGTGTTTAACTTTTTGTGGCTTTTGTATGTTTAGCATACAAAAATTAAAGACATGTCCAAGTTTGAGTTTCTCCTTTAAAATATTTAATCACTGCATGACACTTCTTGTATAATTCAAAGAACACTGTTTTCCTTTGCACTGACATGAAAGACTTTGACAGAAATGTTAGTGATTTGGTTTATGTCAGCCCAGGGCAGTGAAAGTCCCTCTTCACCCAGGTTAAAGTGTACATGGAACAAGCTGATGCTTGGCAAAGAAAAACCCACCCTCAAAGGTCATCTGGCAGACTGCAATCCCGGGAACCTGAAGTGGGTACTGAAGCAAATCGTAGGTGCCACTTTTCCAAATCCTGCTGGTAGTTCAGCAAGGGCTGTGTTGGTCGATTAAAATATGTGGTGCTGTCGTGCAGGCCTGTGTTTGCTGACCCTGTGTTTGGTCTGCAGGGATTGCCTGCCCAGGCAATTTTTAGTGGGATGGCTTAGGATGTTGTCAGCTTGAGAGAGAAGGGAGGGAGTGGCCCCAGCTAGAGCCGTGTTAGACACAATAGAAATACCACAAGTTCACTGAAAAGGCCTTTTGGCAGTGATGCAAGATGTGGCTCTCCTTTTTAAATTGAACTAACTCATTCATAAAATGGGCCTTTGAACTTGTCTAATTGGACTAGTTCTGGATTGTTCTGAGTTTTTCTACTAGGGACTTGGGGAACCCTGAAGCATTTGAGAGTGACTGCTTGGTCCAACAACTCCAGCAGGTGGTTTGCCCTTGGCTTAGTGAAGGCATGTCTGTTCAAGTCCTTTTGCATTTTCCTGAGTGTTTTAAGGTGGGATTCTTTCTGAACTATTGCATAGTTTCATTGCAGGTTTTATGCGCAGCCCACAAGGTTTGTTGCCCGACGGCCAAGGGTCATGGTGGGTCTAGGATCTTTGGATCTCTGCTCAGTGGCATGTCAGGTTCCATTTGCAGAAGATACGCTTGCGTTTTGTTTGTCATACGCATTGATAATGCAGTTTCACCACCCCAGAGAATTATCGAGTGCAGAACTTCTTGATTCTGGCTTTAAAGATCACTGAGGACATCACTATGCAATCCTATAGACAAAGCAGTGGAAGAGGAAATTGTTGCAAAGCCCTGTAGGTTATCAGTGACAGTCCTAATGCTGTGTACTGTAGCAAAACTTGTGGCAACATTCAGTTAATCTTTTGAACTCCCTTGACTGAAATGTAAATGATGTCGGGATTTTGAAACAAACTGGATTAACTGAGTCATCTAATGTTGTAGTTTTGATCTTGCAGTGAGGGCCCTTGATCTGAGTTCTCATATTGTCATAACTCAGCTTCAGAAGCAGAATTCTGCTTACCCTGTCTCCTGTTACTTCAGCAACATACTGGTTCTGTGTTTTTGGAAAGTGCATGGGGAGTGCTTGTATAAGTTATTAACCCAAGGTCAGAATTAACTTCTTGTTTATAGTTAAAAATCTAGACCTGTGCTGTGGTGCTTAAAGCCTTCCAGCTCCTCTAGAGTGAGTACAGAAAGGCCAGGCAAAAATCCTATATTGAGTTATATGCCAAGATCGTTAAGTTGGTGGGCTAGAGGTAGCCCCTAAAGGTAACTTTGGTTTCAGGTGGCTGGCATCTGCTGTGGCGATGACTGTTTTTTGCCAGCTACGGTTTCAGACTTCATAGTACTGCCTGCTGCTTTACAAACACCCAAATGTGTGTTCAAAATTTAACTGAAAAAACCTATAATCCATTTAAGGACTAGTCTGGCTAACTTTTTTATGTTTACTGCTTCTGCATTAGACCCAGAAGATGGACTAACATGCATGAAGGGTAGTCAGGATTAGCTTTTTGGTTTGCTTATTCCTGAAATGAGACAGTGCCTGCAGGAACTGGGGAGTTTGAAGACAAGTGTTTGCAGAAGGTGTCTGTTTTATTAATCTAGTTGATACTGTTGATCAGCAGAATCAGCAGAACTCAGTAAAGTGTGTGGGATTTTAATTTAAGTATCAGGAAGTAATTGTAAATTAGGAAGAAGGTGACAGTCTGTGGCTGTGAAGAAGGCAGAATTAACACTTTACTACTAAAAAAGATTTGACTAAAAATGGGCATGTTGCCCTCCTTAACTCCTGCCTTCCACTAGAACCTCTCCATCTAAAACCTAACATGACCTGGGCAAGCACTTTCTCTGCAGTTTGGCCACACTGTAATTCACCTGCCCTGTCCTCACGTTGGAGTTGAGGCACTGCTGCCTTCACAGGCATTCTGCTTCAACGAGGGCTGCAAGCAGACCATACTCTTTTTCTCCTTGTTGGCAGTATTTTTTCCTCTCTAGCCAAGTAACAGCAGAGCTACAGTACGTAGGTGCCAGGATTGTATTATGCTGATGGTGTGTTGTGAAACTTCTCTGATAGATAACATTTGGTTCCTCCACAACAAAGATAGAAGTTATTGTGGGCAGGATTTGATATATCCTATATTCTTGTTTCACCCAGGGCCTGTATATTTTAGGAAGCTGTGCAAAATTGTTTATAGCATTGTCCTTCTTAGGGACCAGACAGCCTTAATCCCCAGTTTGCGTTCTAAACAGTTTATTTTCTGTTTGTTTTCAGTAACTAAGGTGCTGACAAGTTTTGACTTCTTCATTCTCATAATCATGAGTGAAGTTCAGGCTATGGTAGAATTCTCCGTGGAGCTCCACAAATTCTTCAATGTGGATTTATTTCATAGCGGGTAGGTGGTGCGTTCTTTGAAACTTTACTGTGGTGGATGACTAATGTTGGAAAGACCTTAATGGATATCATCATGTAGCATTGCTTCATGTATTATTGTCTATTTTCGTAGTGATTTGAAAAAAATTTATTTCTTACTAGAAAGGCATATACTTTCTAGGAATTAAAATTAAATACCCAAGTAATTTGGCCTAAAACTTGAGTTGTAATAAAATATTTTTTAGCTAATTGGAGAAGAGGGAAGCTGTGGATTTGGAGGGTAGATTATATTCTTTTCCAGGCCTTTATGCTTTCATATCTTAATTTCTGTTATCCTTTTTTTTGAAATATAATAGGTGTTTCTCTTGAATCAGTTAAAAATGTTGCTGCTCTAATTAACATATTAATTTATCAATTTAGCAGTGGAGAACATCATCAGCTTCTCTCCATCTCACACTGTGCTGTACCTCTACAGTTACAGAAGACTCCATAGTGCATTAACTCTTCTGACCACCTCTTACCTGTTCTCTCTAGAAAGCTTTTTCACATTCTTTTCATTTGATATTGCCTGCTTGTCCCCACATTACTTTTTACGGTCCTCCTTTGCCATGGCTACGTAGGAAATAATCCTTTGTAGCTTATTTTTGAGTTACTAAACATTATTGTTCATCTAGTATTATGGTACATTGCCCTTCTGTCAATCTTCTAACAGACTATAGTAAAAATACATGTGGGTGTGGTAGTTTTTATGATGTTTGTTTTAGATAAATCTGGTTGAGGCTGTGTCAGTTTACAGACAGGGAACGATATATATCAGTGTTGATTTCGGATAGCTCCTTTTTCCAAAACACGGTAAGATAACTTTCCTTAGAAACACTTTAGTATTAAAAAAAATACGTTCTTGGTTTTAACCTTGTCTTAATTCAAGGTGGGGGATTATTGTTTTTGGTAGGGTTGGAGGTTTTTGTTTGGTTAGGTTTTGATTTTTTTGACAGGGTGAGCAATAAAAATAAAGTAACAAGAAAATTCCATTGCTTTGGGATGTACGTAGTTCCTCCGCCTTGTATTAACCCTCTGAGGTGGATATTTCAGGGTAGAGTAGTATAAAAAGAAGGTAGGACTGGGGAGGAGCTCAGGAGAAAGAAACATAAAATACTCTTATAAAATGTATCTCGGCTAGCTAGCCTCTATCTTTGCCATGTTACTGTTAATTTTCACCTATATTTTACTAAAGCTAGCTTTTCTCTAAATTTGACCTGAAGCTGGTCCTGACAGAAGTGATTACCTATTATGCTTCCTACCATTTGCAGTCCAAGTATATGCAACAAACTGTCTATACCCTCTTTTTAGGGAAAATTGTAATTTCAGTCTTCATTGAAAGAGGAGGATTAAGGAAGGCTTAAGAGGTCTGGGAAAACATTGAGAATATTCTAATTACTTCACAAAAAAAGCACAGTCTGTTGAACTGTAACCTTTTTTTTAATCTCTGAAATTGGTGGGGAAGGAGAGGGTAGAATATGGCAGCGTGTTAACTCTAATAGAGAAGAGCCTGAATAGAAGAAAGTCTTTTGGTTGTCTTAACCTTACAATTCAAATGATTCCTCAGAAAGGTAGTTGAGAAGCAAAGCATGCAGTATAATTACCAGTGCTCTATTTGGCATGTTTCTTTTTAGCTTACTCTTTAAAAAGCAGTAAATTCCCAGGGCAGGTTCAGGAATACTGACATAATGAGATAAGTGACTTGAGTATATACTACCTCTCTGGTTTCAAGCTGAATTTTTAACTCTGGGCACATTCCCTTAGAAAGCAGTGATGGGAAGGAGAGGGAGCATCCAGAATAATACAAAAGTCTGAGTTCTGTGACTATTCCAATAATTTCTATCATTTTGGGTAAGTTCTAATATTTTTGTAAGGAATGGTCTTTTTAGTTATTGGAGACAGGATGTAATACTTAGAGTGCTGGAGAGGAGCTCTTGGGTGATGGTTTGAATCAGCAGAAAAGGAAATCTCTAGTTTCATGGTTAGCCTCCTATTTTTGAGCTAATGCTGTAAGTAGCATTTCTCACCAGAAATCAGGTATAGAATTGATTGTATTCTGGGTTTGTTTTTGACTGAGTGCATTCAAGCCTACCCAGCTTAGCACGCCTAACTCATGGTGTTAGAAGCATACCTTCTGAACTGTGTAAAATAAGAAGTCAGCTATTACAAGTAGTCACTTCAAGCTGATCAAGCTCCTTCTTAAAACTTAGATTTTAACCAAACTGTTTGGTTGGAGAGTAGTGAGTCCGGATTCTCACTCTTTCAATTACTGGAAATGTCATAATTTTCAGCCTAAATTTCCTTCTGATCAGTTTTTAGTTGTTTTTCTTGATGGTCTGAGATAATGAGGTTTCAGGTTGTTTTGTTATCTCTAGCTCATAAAAGCTCCATTTAGATTTAGGGTCTGACCAAAGAGCCGACGCTTTAAAAATACACATTGAAACATAACATAGCTTGAGTGAGATGAGGACTACAGAAGCAGAGAATGAATTGGGCGGAAGACTGGTTGGGTGATTGGGCTGAAACACTTGTCAGTGGTGTGAAGTCCAGCTTGCAGTGGATGACTAATGGTATCCGTCGTGGACTGATAGTGGGTCAGTAGTTTAATGTTTTAAGCAACAACCTAGACAGAGTCTGTTCTCAGAAAATTTTTAAATGAGAACAGATTGCAGGGAATGGTGAGATAACCTGGAGAACAGAGCTGCTCTTTGGAGGGATCTAGCCAAACTGGAGAAATGGGCTGATAGGAATCTCATCGATTTAAGGGCAAATGTAGAGTCCTCCAGATGGGGTTGAATAGCCCCGTATATCAGTGCAGGTTGGGGACGAGCTGGCTAGAAAGCACGTTTGAAAAAAAGCACTTGAGTGTCCTGGTGGACAGTGGGTTAAACACGAGCCAGCAGGGTGTTCTGGCAGAAGGCGGCCAGCTGCACTGGGAGCTGTCATAGCCAGAGGGTAGTAGCAGGCAGTAGCAGGAAAAGCAAGGTCTCCCCACCTGCCCTGTGCTATGCTACCGGACTCCTACCAGCATCTTAGGAGTGCTGTCAGGCTGTATTATTTCAAACCAGGTTACTCATCTTTGCATACTGATTTTCCTCTTTGAAAAATCTGCAACATAGATGCTCAATAC
>NW_010426256.1:14376-29400 GCF_000710305.1 Buceros rhinoceros silvestris | reverse complement strand
AGGAATGCTGTTTCATACACTTGAGAACTATTAGAGAGACAGGGTTTCTTTATGATGAGACTTACCGACCAGAGTCTGGGATTTCTGGCCTTGTATGGTCAGTTTAATATTATTTACTGTACTGGAGATGGGGAAAAGTTTTTTTTTTTTTCTGTTTGGACAATATGTTTGGACAAAAGCTGTTTGCTGAAATATTTTCTTTCCACATTGACAAATACTGTGTCTGTGTCACTGTGCTTCCCTATTTATATTTCCATTTCCATCTTGTCTCTTATTTCTATAAGTCCTTTAGCATAAGGACCATTATCTGTTTGCACAACAGCCAGCTAGTGAATTTACTAGGTTTATTACTGATGGGCCTATTCTGCCTACCTAAAATTATCATTAATAAGAGTAACCTTATAATACTTTGTCAACAAGCTTGTTCCAGGGAACTGAAATGAAAATCGGTTTTGGATGTAGAACAGATGACAAGGGTCTCTTGAAACTTTTTCAGATGCACTTAGAACATTGCATTGCTTGTTTTTTTTCTAGTGGTAATGTTATCAGCTTTGGATGAACAGTTAGAATTTATGATATCCTGGTAATGTGATTTTGACCTACCTTTTCCTGATGTTTTAAAGTTTGTGCAGGTAGGAGGTTGGGGGACACCCGTGGCAATTTTAGCACTGTTTGTAACAGAAGTTTGGGATGTTTACTTATAACACTTTCTGCTCTGCCTCCTGCCACTGCCTCCTGATGGTTATGAATGTTATTTACCATGCTGTTTTTCAAAGATGTTGTTACTGGAAGAGCCAGTTGTCTCTTACTCATTTTTCTGCTGTGAACTGTGGGTGCTTACCCTCCACATTTACATATGTGTTTTGTATACGTCAGCATCCTGAACTGAAATACAGATGTATTGAACGTTTCTGAATTCAAACAAGTGGTAATTGAAAGTGGCACAGCACTCTGTAGTGCTCAGTTTAAGCTGCTGTGTTCCTGTGCCGGATGATGAATCCTGATGTCTAACCTGAAGTAGGTATGTCTTCCCTGTGGGTTGCAAGAGAAGTTTTCCGGTAACTCTCAGTTGTGGGAAGATGAAGTTTTAATTTTCTGCAGCCATGTATTTCTTTTTCACCTATGAGATGGCAAATGTAATGAACTAAAGAAACTTAACTGATGGCTTATAGTTTAGCATAGCACACACATTGCTGCAAGATCTGCTTTGAAAACAGTTTTAGTCTATGTTTTTCCTCTCTCTGTGTGTGCTTGTAATCCCAATGTTAAATTCTTATTTTGTCAACTAATCACTTGTTATTTTGTCAGTATTAGGCATGCACACACAACTGGCCAAAGCTGGGTTTAGATGGTTTTAAATAGTAATGTCTCTATGTAAGTGCCTTGTGTTTTTTTTTTTTCTCTTTTTTTGGTAGCAGTTTTCTTTGTAAAGTAGAATATCTGCTGTTTCTTTGTGGATTTCAGAAACAGAACTTAGTAATGGTTAATACAGCTAAGTGTAGATTTGTTGTTAACCCAATCAGAGTATGAATGGTGCAAGTAAAATAAAGTATTAACAGTAGCTCTTTAATATAGCTGCAGGTTTACATTTGTGCTTGGTGTGTCTAGTTACCTGTTATTTGGCTTTGTTTTGGGTTAAGATTCTTGTAAAAGCACATCAAGAATTTACATTAGTAATGTAAATCTGCCCTACTATTTAAAGTGTTTTTGCTTTATAAGTACTGGTTAACAGATGGAAGAAGACCATGAAGTACCTTCCACAGAAGAGACTTTAGCAGATTCTAACATAAAACACATTTTTTGAAGTGTATCATACCTGAAATTAGGTTAGTGGAAAGATTTCAGTAGCACTAAGTTGCTTGTCAACCTGAGTTCCATTGAAAGTCAAAGGAATTTAAGCTTCAGCGACTACTGGAAATTTAGCCTTATGTGGTATTCTTCTGTTCCATAGATATATGGTTGTCCTGTGTGAAGGTACTTACTGATGTGTCTGAGCAGCACTGACATTTTATACTTCCATGGGTGTCGTTGTGTAATGTAGCATAAAGGAAAATATACTGAATCAGAGTATGGATTTTAATGACTTTTACTTACACAGTAATTTAATGAGAAATAATGCAATATATGAAACATAATTTTTTCTGGATCTAGTGAATTGTCTGCTTTGGTTTTAAAATTTATTAACAGAAAATTAGAATTTGAGGAGTACACTTTTAGTAGGACCACTTTTCTTTCTCCTGGCTGCATCAGGAATGAAAAGGTTTTGTGCTTGAATAAAGAGGTAGCCTCTGCTACCTCTTTTTGTGTTGTTAACATACGATCAAATAACAAGCTTAATGGACAGGGAATGTTCAGGCTCAACCGTTTGTTTTTCTTTTTAATTCATGACAGTACAGTCATAATTATACTTTCAAACTATGTTTCTGTATGACAGCTTGCTGGAAATAAGTGTTGTCAATTGCTTTCTGACATGTAGCTTATCTTCTGAAGTATTGCACTGTGATCTTTGTTTACTGTAATCGGTCTTCACAAAAGAAGAAAGCTGACAAATTTGTCCAACAGTTGCAAGATGAGCTTTGTTCTTCAGCTTATGGGCTTGCAGTAACACAAATACACGTTTAAGATTTGGAAGACTGGGCTGCAAACTCAGGGAATAGTCTGTCTAGGAAAAATAATGCAAATACTTTTCTTTTGGTTTTATTTTTTAAAAGTAGATCAGTTGCCAAGTCTCATTCAACAGTGGATGCACTTGCACAGGTTCTACTTGTTCTGAGGCATGATTGTGTAAGACTTGGAATGAGCAGTGGGGAAGTTATATTTTAAGTTGATATTCCCATTCCGATGCAGGATGTCTGAGAGACCATTGGCATGGTCCAGTCCCAAAGAGCAATAACAATTTGAAGTACCGTATGATGGTACTTCAGAATCTTGTCTTTTAAATTAAAAAGCCTTGTACTTGTTAAGAATAGTAGTTGGAAGAGTAAGTGGGAAACGGAGTACTGCTTCCTTTGAGTTAGCTGAGAAATTAAGGCTTTTGAAGTATACTCTTGCCTTAGTTATGTAAGTGGAACTGAAGTCTTGAGGAAGTAGTACTGCTTGTCTTCGGATATCTGAGTACAATGCCTGTATTATGAGATTTCTAGCCACACAGGGAAGCTTATCTAGGAGTCACCTGGAGCCACTGTAAATCTGGCTTCTACTCTGAAGCCGAGAGAATCGCCACCTCACTGTGTTAAAGACTACATTCTAACTTGAAACTAAACCAGGTCCTGAAGCTACCTGTTTTGCCTACATATTCTGATGTGTAAAGACAGTACAGGTGCTTATTTCTTCAACCATTGTTCATAGAGATACAGATAACAGTTGGTAATTGGTTGTCCTGAAGGTATGTTTTATAAAAAAATTACACGTGTTGGGTTTTTTCCTGCATCCCCCCCATATTGGTTCAAAAAATATACCTTAAATTTTGTTAGATATTGATAGCTACTAACTGCATATTCTAGACTTCTCAGATACTGGGTACAAATTTCAAATCACCTAAATTTTGTTCAGATTTTAGCTTTTAGATCCATGTAGTACTTTTGGAAATTTTAAACATTATAAAGTTTGAAATTGTTATTTTGCAATTGAAAATACTTTGCCAACTCGGAATTAAAGCTGTCCAGTGGCCTCCAGGCACTGCATTTGGCAAAATTATTTTAAGAACAACACATTAAAGAGCTTGGATGTGCACCATCTTAATGTCTTGCTGGAGCCTGACAGCACTGCGATAGGTGCGGCTATTTTGAGTGACAGCAAGTTTATATGTAATTGTGATACGGCTTATGTCATTTGTCCTCCTCTGAGGACTCTCTGTGTGTGGGCATGTCTATGTAATTCCGTCTGTCTTTATGCGATCAAAGAGGGATATATCTTGTCTGTGGAAGACCAGGTATCATTTAACGCTGCAAAGAAGAGATTGTGTATCGGTATGCGTTGCCGTGAAGACTGTCAGCAGAAATATGATCAGTGAGTTTAGTTCTGTGAGGGTGTAAATGCCGGTGTAAGGCAGTACTGAGTAGAAAAAGATTTTTTCTGGAGAAGGCCCATTTTTTTTAATCTGTAGAACAATATAGCTAGGTTCTGTGTGTAGTATGAGGGTAGAATGGGAGTAGGTGTTAGCGCTGAAGACATCAGAATAATGGTTTCTTGAGTATGTACCTTCTCTTTCTAAAACTGAATTTTACTGAATTCAGTATTCTGGAATGGCATGTAGCGGTAGCAGTTTTAACTTTGCATTAAATACATGTTTAGTCATTAAAATTGCTAATTCTGAGACTCTTTTATGAGTTAGCACTCTTTTGTGCAGAATTGTGTAGCTTCTGCATAGGCTTACAGTTCAGACCTGTCTGTATGTGATGGTAGCATAAAACCAGAGTGTTCTGCCCTGTTTATGTGGGCTTGTTTAATACACATAATAGTGAAAGCAAAAAGGTGATTATGTTAGTTCTTTAAGTCAGTTTGCCATCTGTAGCTGTCTGAAGGAAGGGAGAAGGGAAGATGCACATTCTGTGCTCCAAAGTCTTGACTGCCTTGTGATACCACAGAAGTTCCCGGTGTGGTGTCTTTTTGTCCCTCGTCTGCTGCACATAGATCTAATCATACCTTTATGTATACCTGTATCTGTAATCACAAACAGCAGTTTACCTCAGAGAGCATGTAGCTCAGACCCACCAACAACCTCTGCTTCAATCAGGCGCTCTCTCCAAAATATCTTCCTCTTTCACTCCTTAAATCTCCTGCCAATTACTGTACTCTGTATAAAGTAACTTCTCAGATTTGGGATTTGTTTGCGGGGTTTTTTTAACCTTATTTAGTCCCCCTCCACTTGTTCTCTGTTTCCCACATTCTGACTCATAGTGGTAGTAGGAAAAGAAGCTCAAGACACCTCTACAGACTTAGAGGCCCTCCAGACTCAACCGTCATGTTTGTGTTTGTCCATAAATAACTTAATTTGTTTCTCTGTGAAGTTTTAAAATTGCTTGAAAAAAATTGCGTTTTAAATGTGTGGTGTTTCTCTAAAAAGATGATGAATACCATACATTAAATGATCAAGACCCTTGCTACTACTCATTGTGTGATTTTTATGCAAAAATAACTTTCCAGGCTGTTGTGATCAGACTGGGGAGGCAAAAAAAAAAAAGGTGTATTTTTCAGCTGTGACAGTTTCTTTGATGTGAATGGTTGTGTAACTGCTCTAGGACTGGTTTTGGTGGAGGGAGAGTGCAAGAATGTGCACCCAGCATTGGCCCACTGTTAGCACTGTGAACCTGAATCTGTTGTGGAAGAGCATTCTCACCTATGGATTTGTGCTTGGCTTGAGCCAGTACAACTGTTTGTATATGTCAGAAGATGTGATATGCTTGGTCTTCTCTTGTTCTGTTTGTTCTTGCAGTCATGCAGTTCTGTGGTTAATAAGAGAGGTTTGCTTTTGGCGGTGGTGTAGTCGGAGAGTAGGTTCAGCTGACAGGAACATGGGACTAAAGGTAGGGAGATCTGTTGGATACCAGCTTCCTGAAGAGGGTGGACTTTCTTCTCATTCTTCCTGTGTGCCTCTTTACCTTATGGTTAGGTTGGCCAGCTCAAAATGGTAAGCTAGCAGGAAAATAAAAAAAACCCCACAGCATATGATTCTGGTTTTGCCAGTTTATGTCTGTGGCCTACATCAGCATCAGATATTCTGGTGTAGAAGGAGGAATGGGATCCTACTTCTGTCACCAACTAGCTTTTTGGTTGGTTTAACTGTAATGCTGTACCGCATCCTGACAGAAAAGGATGTCTGTAAAAGTTCCAACCTCCGTGTGAGGAAGACATCTCTTGAACAGGAGAGGACCTTACGTCAATATGATCTGCTGAGTGAGAGCAGCCCGGAGATTAGTATGTTTTGAAACAAAACCTCTGTTTGAACTTCTGCATTTGTCTCAGTTGGCATCTGTGCCCGTAGGCTACAGAGTTATGACAGACGTCAGGTATGTCAATTCTAATTTCCCTAAGCTTTCATGTAGAGATACAGAGCTTGCCTGGCAATGCCAGTTTGCAAAATTTCTGCCTGCTTTCTTGCTGGCTGCTTTGTGCCATGGCAGTGCACTGCTCTGTCGGTTGCGCTGGATCACCTGCTGTAGCAGCCTGCTCTAAGTTGAGCTGCTCTCCAACTTGCAGAACTGCTCTGCAAGTAGTGCATGGGTATAACTGAGGAAGGTGGCAATGTATTGCAGCAGAGAGGCACAAATGAGTGCATGGGAGGGCAGGGCAGAGGAAAAGGGGAAAACAGAACTTCTTGAACTTGATTTCTTGCAAAAATCCTTATATTGTAAAAATATAGTCTCATTTTCAAGACATTTTGCTTGGTATTTCCTTATTATGAGGAGAAGCAGGATTACTCAGCTGCCGACTCCCATGAGCAACAAAGAGAAGGACTCAGGACAACTGCAGAAGACAGAGACCCACCCCTGATATTTGCTGGGGAAAAGGCTTTACTCATCCCCGAACGCCAGGTCCCTTTCTGTAGGTCAGCTCTGAAAGGAGGAAGGAGATGATAGAAACATGAGTTTGCAGGCATGCAGAGCAACAAAGACCCCCAGCTTCCCAAGGAGAACTGGGATTCAGATTCTTCTTCAGTGGATTTCGCAAATCCCAGCTTACAGGGAGCAGTGGCGGGAGATCAGCCTCATAAGGGGAGCATAGGGATTCAGATATCCATGCGCATGGAAAGGTTGAGAGTCCTCAGTGTATGTATGCAGTAAATCGTACTATTGCCTTGGTGTTCTTCTCCGCGTTTCAATCCTATTCTTATGGTTAGTGCTTCTTCTAGTGGATTTGTTCCTTTTTCCCTATCATACTGCTCTGCCTTTCTCAATTTTCATCTCATAGTATTTTTGCATGCCTTCCCTTCAGCAATTTGTTTCCTACTTTTCCTGAATACATTCCTACATACAGTTTATTCTAAATTATTTTGGATACTGTCAGAAAGTTTTTTGCAATGTTCATTACAGTTTTCTTAAAACAAAAGCTTTTGACAAAACTTAGACTTCAGAAAAAAATTTTTTATTGTTTTCCTTGTTGTGTTCTTGCTTAACTTTTCAGGATTGTTGAACAGCTTTAGTGGCACTGTGTTATTTTGGAATATTGAGGTTGTGGAACCTGGTAGGGGAAAAAGGGGTTGGCTACTTAGTCTGTGGCCATGTAATTTGTTTAGTTTAGTTAAACTGGCATTAGAAGGTTAGCTCTTATGAGTTGGGATTTTTAAATTTGTTCTTCTAAGGGTTTATTTGCTGCTGTGTATAGATGGTGTAGGTGTTAGGAGACCAAAGACATTTTTGTTGTAGGAGGTGGCTCTACTGTGGCAAAAAATAAAAAGTCTGTTCAAGAACAGCAATATTTTTCTTTTCATGAAGGGTTAAAAAGTAGAGTGTTTGGGAGTCTCTTGCTTTCAAATCTGGAATGTTCACCTTTGAGATTCATGAGCTTTTAGAATCATCTTAATAAGAACATGAATTTAGAAATTTAGAGAAACAGGTCTTGAATTCTGCTGCTAACTTTGCATAGCTTGCTTGTACTCTTGTTCTGGTAATATTCTTTGAGATTATTCCTTAAGAATTACTTTAATAATGAATGCATAAATACAGTACGCAGTGAGCAGATCTTCTCTCAGGCTTTTTAGAGATGAAGCTCTTGAAGTTGAGGGGAAAAAAATAATTTACAGGAAGTGGCAATGCAATTTCACATTATTTCTGAGCGTGGAGTCCCACCAGTAGCTCAACATGAGCTAAGCCCATGTCATGTTACTAAAAGGAATAGGTCCTACTTTCTCCTCTGGCTATGTAGTCCTGCCTTGTGTAATAGCCCCTATTATTGTTTTCTTTTTTTCTCCCTTTCCAGGTGGATGAGTGTGATCTGATCTGCCATACACTTGCTGGAACACAAAACTTGTTTCAGGAGGGACAAAAACATATAAAAGGGGTTTTGGAGATGCAAATTGCTCCTACAGGTGGACGCACTGTCTTAAGCTGATTTAAATGAATCATGAAACCGCACCTTGCTTGAAGGAAAAAGATACATGCTTCTGATTCTGAAAGATTATTTTTCTTTCTTACTGTCCTAATAACATCGTAGAGCAGTATGTTATATTTGAAAATATAGTGATTCAATTTAAAAAATTGAACTAGAGGAGCTAATGTGACTTCCTGGAATGATGTAGCTTTCTACAGGGAAAAGATCATCAAATGGTTTGGGTTGAAAGGGACCTTTAAAGATCTAGTCCACTGCCCCTGCAGTGAGCAGGGACAGCTTCAACTAGATCAAGTTGCACAGAGACCTATTCTAAACCTGACCTTGACTGTTTCCAGGGATGGGGCATCTATCACAGGCAACCTGTGCCGGCGTTTTACCACCCTCTCTGTAAAAAATTTTTTCCTTATTATCTAGACTAAATCTGCCCTCTTTTAGTTTAAAACCACCACCCCTTGTCCTGTTGCAATGGGCCTTGCTAAGACCTGACAGTTCGCATGGGCTTTTTTGTCGTGAAATTTTTCAACAGTTTTCTTTGTGGTACCTGAATTTCCATCTCTGATTAAATGTGTGATGTATTTGCTGTTAAAACAGAGATTGCCTTTCATTAAACTAAACTGCAAAGTGAACTGTAGGGCTTGTATACTTGATTACTGACAGATGAGAGGAACCAGAGCTGCATAGCTGCAAAACTTAAAAAATTTGAAAGACCAATGAATGCCAGGAAGTTGTCAGACTTGACTTCTGATCTCCCATCTGAAGTGTTTGCTAAACCTTGATTTCAAAATTAACATGTTATGATGTGTCTGACTAAAAACTGCTGCCTGTTTGCAAGGTGTGGAATTTCGAAAAATTGAAAATTGTGACCCTTGTTGCCAGGAAAAAACAACATCCCATACCTTTGTCCTCGGAAAACCAAAACGGTAAAGCCACTCAGTGGTTAAAAACTTCTGTGTGTCATTTGTGAGGCTGGTATGCTGAATCAAAAAGTCAAATGAAAAATACTTTCAAGCTAAATAAATAGAATTAAAAAGTTGTAATATAAGAAAAAATGGAAAATCATTGACCCTGAAGATGAGTTTCACATAGCTATTATGATTTACAGATGCAGTGCAATTTCTTTCTTTCTTATTTCCTTCAGTAATAACAGGAAATAAAACAGGAACTTAAATTATAAGCATAGATTAATATAAGACATATTGATTAAATAAGAGCTAATCCAGTCTTGTGTGTTAATATGGCTCTTCAGGTTGTGAATGAATGTTCATAACCACTGCAGGAATTCTACCTGAGTGTGCCTGTAGTAAGAACATGGAGAAAAGGCTTTTGCCTGCATTTTCAAGGGCTGCTCTGGAAGTAATGCCTCCTATTTTATCATGTTGGACCACGATGTCGGAAGAGGATGTTGGTGGTCTGGCGGTAGAGGTTGAACCTTCCCACCAATATCCTGTTAAACTGTGTTGCCGTGGGACAGACGGCAGCAGAGGGGCAGTCTGACAACGTGGCCTCTGACGTGGCAGTGCCTGTGAAGCAAAAGGGTGTCACTGAATTCCTGCATGTGGAAAAAATTGCACCCATTGACATTCATTGACGCTGCTGAACATTTGCAGAGACCGAGCAGTGGGTGTCAGCACAGTGAGGGGGTGGGTGGCGCATTCTAGCAGTGGTGACAGTGACGGTGGTGACCCCTCCGCTGGTACAGGTTTTTATTAGTGTGGCACACAGGCTGTTGTTCATCGCTGGTGAAAAAGCACAGGCAGTGGTGGGGGCTGTGTCGGTGCGTCCCGGCCATGGTGACAGTGACGGTGGTGACCCCTCCGCTGGTACAGGTTTTTATTAGTGTGGCACACAGGCTGTTGTTCATCGCTGGTGAAAATGCACAGGCAGTGGTGGGGACTGTGTCGAAAAGCAGCGTTTTGTGGCTGAGAATCTGCTCTATCAAATAGTGTTATTATGCTCTTTGTGTCTGTTGTAGTTTTCATGGAAATAAATAAGAGACGTTGCTTTTGGAGCGACCTACATACTTTCACCTTTCTCCTGTCTTATGTATTTAATCCTATTTCGTAACAGGATGCTGTGACTTATTTGAGATACTAGTCTTCAAAATAAGTCTCATCAAACTTTTTGTCTAATAAGTGTTTTGTTTAAATATATATATATATCTTTAATTGCCAGAAGTAGCCTGTGCCATAGACATAGAAGGTACTTTTAAAAAGTAACTCGCTTTCAAGGAAACTTGCTTTCAAATAAATGTGAACCTTTTAACTATTTCCTACAAGTTTTCCCTTTATCTTAATAAAAATATGTTAGCTAGGTGGGCAATATTTTGGTTTTTTCGTAGAAGGGATTGATAAAAGATGTTAAGCAAAGTCTTTTGGGCACGATAATTTTCCTGCTGCTGAAGTATCTGAATTAGAATTTGTTACATGAGATAAGCCCCACAATTATAGCAGAGTGTAATCTCATATTGGTCCATATTAGAAGTACTTATTACAAAGGGATTGCAAGATAATCTTTTTGTATGTTCTTTACCTGTTTTAAATAATTCCCTGTCTAGATAAGCTCTGTAACTAGTTTGGTTGCCATTTGTTAGTCTCTGGGCCCCAGATGGATTTGGTAGGATTAAATTTGTATAGAAGACTGCATTTCTCCTGTTGAGGAAAATTAAGGAATAAGACTAACCAGTTCTTTTCTCTTTTTTATATTTGTCGCTTTGAGAATCATCGCCTGTGCTTTATTCTGTATCTTTTTTGTATTCTCCTATTTCTGTTGTCTTATTTTATTCTTTATTTGTGTGCCTTTACCTGGATTGCTGTTTTGCAGAATACTTGTGAGTATTCTGATGAATTTATGGTAATGTTTAAAATAGAATATTTCTGTTCCAAAGTCATTTGAAATGCTTTAAACATCAGAAGCATACTCAGATTGCCTTGAACTGTGCATATATGCTGGCATTTGTTGGTACAGGCTTGTGACTGTGAAATTGCTAAATATCTTTTCTGCTTTTAAGATGGATTTTCATAAATCCATTGAAGAATTAGTAGGTGGTCTGGTCTGGTCTCTGCAGTAGAAAGGGACTGAGCTTGTAGGACGGAGGGGTGTTGAACAGAAATAAAAGAACACTTTCTCTCATTATTTGGATTCTCACAATGTTTTGCTGACTCAACCTCTCACCGCAGCAGGAGCTTCTGTTAGCGCAGGTTTGCCTTTGTGGGAAGAGATGTGATATGTAGAAGGTACAACTCTGCCAGGGTCAGTCTGACGCAGCCGTGACAATGGCATCACTGCCTCCAGAGTACCTGTTCCTCAGGAGACTCACTCCTCTGTCCATTTTTCTTACAGTTCCTTATTTCAGTACCATGTTCCGTATTTGCAAAGCAGTGCTGCATACGCAGCTCCATTTCCCCATGCACCGAATGAAGCGTGCTCCCTGAGCTACTGCTCACCTTTGAGAAAAAAAAAAAAGAGTGAAGTCTTGGTGGTGATCTGCAGTGGAGGCTGTATTTTCAATGGGGCCTTGCATTCCATAGATCCCAAGAGCTCTCCTGAGGTTTTGCTCATGCAGCGTCAAAGCTGTGTCTTCATTTGGTAAACTGATAAATTTAGAAGCTGCCCTGCAGGTGACTCAATGTGCATGCGAATTTTGCAGTCTACAGTATTCAATGCTTGCTCTTGTTAATGTGACTGAGCACATTTAAGTGTGCAGTGAGTGCACGGGGATTCAGGGAAGAGGAAAGATCTGATTCTGTGGGGCATGTTTCTGTCTTTGCCTGTTGAGAGGAACTGCAAAAAAGTTTCACCTCAACAATGAATTATATTATGAAACTGTCAGGATGTATGTTTCCCTTGGAATGTACTTCAGCTGTCAAAGTAAGTGGTTTTTCAGGTAAATGCTCATGCAGCGATCTCTGTAAAAGCACATACACTTCTTTAATGCATGAGAATTAATTTTTTTAAATAATGGTTGAACTTCATGACTGCTTTTGCACACATTACTGCCTGTGGTTCCATGTGAGCATTAAAAAGTCAAATAACTATTACTTACTAAGTTTCCTTTTTTGTTGGTAGCAAGATACATTCTGGTTATTGATAAACCTATTTCTTGCTCAGATTGTAAAACTATATTTTTCAACAAATGTGATGAAAAAAACTTACTTATGCCTATCTAAGCTGTGCTCTCAGTGAAAAAAGAAGCCTGTCAGTTTTCCTGTGTGAGAAAGCATTTTCTGGCACATGTCAGAATTTGAATCTTCAGTATTTTAATGCAGCCTGATGGAAAAGATTTAATCATTTGTATAGGGTAGAGAGTAGAGGTCTCCTCTGCCTACAGGAGAGCAGTAATTCTAACTACTTTTTTCAGAATACCTTTTCTTAAAGTAACTGTAGTAAGGTCACTGAGTTTCAGATGTCCTTGAAACTTTTAATAGCATGGTTATGGATTTGTGTATGATTATACCGAGGACCAAATGAGATAAATGGGCATCAGCAAGTACCTCCATTTACTTACTGAAGAAAGACTGCATAACAGGGATTGGAAGAAATCTCCTGGATATTTATAAGCTCTCCACTGGTTACTTCAGCTTTGCTTGTGTATGCTGTCTCAGTGAACATCTCAAATATTTTGGCTATTTCGCATATTGTGAAGCACATGCAAAAGTACCTCTTAGAGTATGGCTGTGGAACTGTTCAGAACAAACCTTCTAAGCAGTGCAACCAGAGCAGGAGATCTGGTGTTCATCCTCAACCTTGTGTCTGTCGCTGTTTTGCTAAATGACAAGGAGTAAACAGCAAGGACACAGACACCAATTTGAAAAGAAAAATAAACATGTTTTACTTTAGCTCAAAGCAGAAAAAAGAGTAAGCAGGGTAAAAAGAGCAAGTATGATAATGCACCTCGTCATCGCTACAGAAAGATAGCTATAGTTATTAGGAAAGATACATCACCAATTGCCTTTCACCCTGTACATCAACTGGGGAGCCCCAGTCACAGTGAAGGATTTGGAGAACTCTCCTGGCAACTGGGAATTCCTATGCAGTGCATCCACTTGTAGGTGAGGTCTCCAACTTTGCTGTGACAGGGGTCCTGCTTTTATATTCTTTATCAAACATGACTGTGACTTCCTGCATGGCAAATGTTTGGTAGGTTGGTATCACTTCACCCAGATGTGCCTCAAATCTGGCCAGAATCTGAGACAGTCATAAGTTACTGTTTTCCTGGCTTTAGATATACAAGACATTTGGCTTTAGACGTGTGAGATACCTGGCTTTAGATATGCAAGATACTTGCAAGTTGGGTAGTTCACTCAATAAGTCAATTCTGATTCAAGGCCTGTGGTTTAGGCCTTTTTTTATCAGTGGCCAAGAGAAGTAAAGGTAAATGCTGGAAACACTTAGAAAAGGAGAGGCTGGCAAAGTTTCAGAGGGAGTGTTGTAGATAGACTTGAGGAAAAAAGAAGACTATGACATTGAAAATTTCATAGGAACTGGAAGATGCCACCTTTCAGAGAAGCAAGCAAATGCTTTAGAAGTATTATGTGTGTGTACATGCAGGAATGTCTTCCTCAGTTTAGACTCAGCAAGGCCAGGAGCTGGAATATGCTCTATTCATACATGTGTCTCCAACTTGTTTTGTGTACCAGCTCCCAACTATATGCACTTCTTGCTGTGGTGCCTTTCAGTCAACGTGTTGTAAATGCTGAACCCTGTTTTGTAGGTTTCCTTTAACCTCTGGGATCATAGACTGATTCCGGCTGGAAGGGGTAGTAACGTATCGTATAGTCCACCCTCATGCTGAAAGCAGGGTCAGTACTTGATCCAAACTATGTCGCTTGGAGCTGTGTCCCCTCAGGTCTTGAAAGCTTCCATGGGTGGAGATTCCCCAGCTCCTTTGGATAACTTGTTACAATGCTGAAGTATCCTTTAAGATCGTTTCAAGTCTCAGTTTATTCAGTCTCCCTTTGGAGATTATCCTTCATATCACTCTTGCATCAGCAACATGAAGGTCAAGCGGTTGCAACCTGCTCATTGTCTTGAGAAAATAGTGCTAAAGACTCACTCAAAATATGTTATTTGTGTGGTGTCAGACATCCAGCTGTCATCTGCTGTACATACCAGATCTGTACCCTGCACTGCCCATACTGCAGTGACTTGCGTTAAGACCTTGCTTTGTTGGCTGCCGTTGTAGCCTCAGCTGATAAAATGCCAAACCATAGTTGTATCATCACAGATGGTCTGAATGCGTCTTGTTGGATTATCAGGTGGTGACTAAACATCGTGGCATAATTTATTAGGGTAATTCAGCAACTACTGCATGTGAGGTTCTTGCTTCTGATCTTTTTTTTTTTGTAGTTAATTTTTTCCTTGTATCGTAAATTACAGTTCTTGGTGGTATTTCTGTTTTATTCTGTTTAGTGAAATACTCAGCTATCCTGCTTCAGCTCATGGAGCAAAAGGTCCTTACAGTGATGGATGTTGCTGTTTTCACGGGTGATTAGTGTGCATTTTCACAGTATTACCTTTCTGAATACCATTGATTCTTTTCTTCACAACAGGGGGAGTAGCTTTAAAGCATTGTCGCGGTTTGAGCTAAAACTTCCTTGTTTTGGGAAATGGACAAATAGAATTATTCCATGCAAATACGATAATTCTGCATTTAATTGGTTAAGGGGGTCAGGTGAAACGTTACGTCGGGAGCCTTTAAAGGCAGCAGGCAGGGGGAGTGGCTCCCTCTTGGCCTTCCGGGCAGCGGCACGAAGGCAGCACTGCCGCAGCTCTGCCAGTAAGGGGCCAGGCCAGGACCAGGCTGGAACCTGAGGGCTGCATCGTCCACATCGCTGAAGGTTACAGACTTTGAGCTATTGCTGCCGTGAGTTTTTGTCTAGAATCAGGTGTGATAACTGAGCTCTCCCAGCTGTTTCGTGCCGAGAGCTTTTCTCCTACTATTAAATCGGCTGCGCGCGGGGGGGGGCTCACCCCCCC
>NW_010426256.1:0-14339 GCF_000710305.1 Buceros rhinoceros silvestris | reverse complement strand
GCCTCCTTTGCCGTGGACAGAACTTTACTCTGCGCTCCGCCTGGGACGCAGCGGCAAAAGCCTCCACTCCCACCTTGTCGTTGGATGCCTGCCCAGAGCACTGACCTTGAAGAGGACTGCGCAGAACTCTGGTTATCTGAGTCTTCTTTTCTTAGTTTTTTCCTTTCTCGGTTTGTGCATATGTATATGTAGTGAATAGTTGTGTGAATTTAGTGTGTATTAAAAGTTTGTTTCAGTTCCTTGAATGCAGACCGAGGTGTGAATTTTCTTCTTCCCCTTTCAACTCCTTCTGTTTATAACAAAACAGAGGAGAATCGTTAAGGAATTCGAGGGGTTGTTTACCTCGGCCCTCAACCCTTAACAAGCATCTTCATCAAAATATTTTTGACGACTTTGTTATCTGAAAATTGCAACCCTTAGTAATCTGAAAATGGTGTTTTCCTCATTCAATGCAGTCAAAGGAGAGATTAAGGGACAGGTTATAACACAGATTTTTTTCAAATTATTCTTCAAAAGTCTTTACCAAAAAATCACAGCTTTAAGAACCTCAGCAATTTACTGGAATCTTAATGCTAATTGCAAATCTCTATCTGTTTTCTTAATATTTTTGCTCTGGAAAACAGTTTTACATAAATATTCAAATTAACATAGAGCCCCTGTCTCTATAATCAGTAAAATGGTTTTCCAGGTTGCTGTCAGAGTCAGAACTTGAAGGAGCCAAACTGGTGCAGTCTCAGTTGCAGTATCCTTCTGTCATGTTCCTGGGACTTACAGATGTGTGTCTCAGAGAAAATATGCTGTACCAAGGCTGGGCATGTGAATCTGACTGACTTGGCTTGAGCACGGGTCGTGCCACTGAAATGTTTGTACTGTGTTCTCCATTCCTGTGGGCATCAGGAAGGCATTTTAGTATAGACAGACTGATGGGCCCGCCTGAAAAGTTGTAGTACTAAGCCTGCAACTGCCTAATAGGTCTGCACGTGTCACCTGTTGGAAGATGCTGGACTGAGCACATTTCCTGTACCATCAGTGGCATGTTCTGTAGCATTGTTACTGTCTGGGATTTTCTGCTACCCAGGATACTTTCATGCTCATGTTACAGAAGATAATGGAGAGTTGATTGTATTCAGAACTTTTCTATGGAATATTTTAGGGATATTTCTGATAATTGAATGTGATAGGTGAATAACAAATCCTTGATACTAAATTTTTATGTGGAGGCCCAAGCAGACACAATAGACTTGATCAGGTTTATGGGTCAATTGTTGTGTATATAAGAACTAAACAGTGCTTATGTTACAGCTGGGAAATAGTTGAAAGTGGCTTGATTTTGTTGTTGCTGTTTTTAAATAGAAGCGGAAGCATTGTGACACAAATTAATTAATGAGTTGAACTGGAGACGGGAGGGAGATGAGGAAGGCAGGGCTTGGGGGGAAAGAGAGTGATGAGACTTGATGCTTTTTTTCTTTTTGACATTTCTTTTAAAATTTGATGTCAAATGAGAAAGGTGTATCTTAACTTTTAAATAAAAAGCATTTATTTATGTATTTACATATTTACATTTATTTATGTATTACAGTTCCTTTGTGAACAAAGAACCCTGTTGCGATATCATAGCTCTTCATTTGCAGGCGGATCCGTAATGTATGCGGCATTTAAAGATGAGTGACAGTAAATAATTTGGGTAAATACTGTGTAGGAGGTTGTTTTTCTTATTTGAATATCTTGATGCAGGTAAATAATTGCTCAAAGATCTAGGCACAAGATTTTGAATTAATATTTACTTATTTGCCCTGAGTTGAACTCCTACAGGATTTTATTACTCAGATTAACAGGTGAATGTTGTATAAATGGCTTAAAGTATAAATCTGCTGAAAGTCAAAGCCACCTGTCTCAAACAAGCAAACAATACACCTTCATCTTCCCATTACCCAAATTAAAATATGTCAGGCAGGTAAAGGGTTTATTGGCTAAAGGGTAGAATAGTCTGCTTTTGATTAATTGCTAGCAAGTAATAATAGGAAAAGGAGGGATGTCCTTAACAGCCTTTTGGTTTTGCAAATTACGTTCTAGGCACGAACAGTTCTATTGATTGCTTTCTTTCAGCCTGTATTGTAAACAATCAATAGCTTTTTTTAGGGCAAACAAGTCTCATTGCATTAAGTAACAGGAATATCACATTGCACCTTTTTTCTGTTTGATGTTCAGTTTTTATTTTGCTTTTGCCTTTCATTTTACCTTGTTACAGTCCTAATTCATTAATTTATTCAGATTTTATGAAGTTGTTAAGCCTTAGTTAAATTTATGCTCTGTTGGGCTGTAGTCATGTGGTTCTAAACATGAACTGAGAATGAGGCAGATTTGGGATATTTTAAAGTCTAGTGCAGTGACCCAGTTTGGTAGCTTAGGGCGAGATGAAGTAAAATATCCGGCATGTCTCTGAACTACAGGGACATAATACAAATCATACCAATGATTTTGCGTTCTTTTCTTAATACGTGAAGTAACAAGCAGTATGCTCTGCCATGACAGGCTAGTCATTTGAATCGAGGGCAGATGCAGCTTGTAGTGGTACGGTGTCAGGCTCTTGATAAATGTTTTCTGTGGATCCAGAAATGACACTGTGAAATGGGCTGGTGGAAAGTATCTCCTTGCTGAGGCTGTTACACTTTTGTGTATCATGTGTCCTCAGTATAGGTGAAATGAGTAACTAATTGAATGATGGAAGTCACATCTGTCCCAGAGAATAGCAGTACGTCAGTCTACCAGATTGCATCCTCCTGGGTTAAAGTCGAGAGGGCTCTCTGAATCCCAGTTCCCTACAGTCCTGAAGAAGATGACAGTGAAAGCTTAATGTTGATTTTTAATTTTTTAATCCAATACAAAATTAATTAATTTACTGTTTATGAATCAGTTAAGAAGTGTTTGACCTGTGGGTCAAATATGTAATTATTAGTTTGCAATAGATTAAGTTTTATTCACTCCTCAAAAGGTAGGAATTATTTTGCTGTCAGCTCTTTATCTCTAGCAATATCATGGGTTCATTAAATATCTTCTATTATAATGCATTCTTTGATAAAGTTGACTTTAATTTTGTGGAAAAATTAATTTTTTTTTATTGGTTGACTGTTAGGCTAGTACACAGTTTCATCATGTGATAACGAAGTCTGGATAGTCAGCTTCGGTTGAAGTGTTAGAAACCAAAATCAGAATAACTCAATAGATAAGAGTAGTTTGGATTTAGAAAGTGGAGATGATGAAAATGAGCCATAAGACTGTGAGTGAGTGTACACCCTGAGTGGAATACAAAGGGTAAATCGCACATTCCTAAGGGCGTTTGGTACCATGATTCTGCCTAGAAAGGTGGTTTTTGTCTTCTTGTTCCCTGCTTGTGAATGTTCTTGCTCCCACCCTTTTGCTGGTGTTAGTGTTTGTGGAGCTGAGTCACGTCAGCTCACTGAGGAGCTGAAGCTAATCCCTTCAATCACAAATAAATTATCTGAAATGGGATGAGATGGGTAGAACACGTCCTCTAAGTGTATTTAGGGGTGCTTGTGTTATGTAAAGATATCTCTAAGATCAGTATGAGTGACAATTGGGGATTTCACAGATGGAAATCGAAGTCAGAAACCGTGTGGAGCTGAATAATATTCAAAACTGTTTAAAATGGGGTCAGAGACGCAAAAGACTTTTCTGTTGGTCTTTTTAATTTTAGGTTTTAAGCCTGCAGTTCCTGCCTTTAATAGCATAAAGGTGATAGTGATGTGTCTTAACACTGCAAGTATTGTCATATCTTGCCTAGTGTGACCCTTTATTTGCACTTTCTAATGTATCTGGTGGCCACAAACCTTGTGAGTGAGAGAGTGTCTGGTAAGTGGTGGGTGTTCTGGGGATCCTGGAGGGGGAGGCAGGGGGGTGTCGCAGTTTCACAGATAGATTCTTCAGCAGCAGAACTGGCTATAGCAGTCCTGTAGATGTGCTACGTGGTAGATCCTTCTGAGATGGTTGTAGTATAGCTGTAAATCCTGATTTTTTCATTCATATCGGTTCTGCAGTGTAGTTTACCTTGTAAGTATCTCCATAAATATTTGCCTCAACACTGTGGAGCATGGAAAGACTAGCTCTGTATTGAGGCTTCCTTCTTTTATTCATATGTTTGGCTGCCACTTTGGTTAATGATTAAGAAAAAAAAAAAAGCAACAGGATGAAGAGTCAAAATAAGAGTCGTTTAAGCTCCATAGACTTCCTTGCCCTGTTCCTCGTTCCCACTCTCCGTTCCTGCCTTTGTCATGTTATGTATATGTATTTGGTAAAGGAGATGTACTGTACCACATGTGTTGCAAATCACTGTCTTTTACTTTAGTTTTTACCAGATTCGTGCATCTATGAAAATTTCTCCAAGAATTCCACACAAATTAGAAGCTAGCTTGTTACATGCAACTGGTAAGTGCAAAAAGTTTTAGTAAATGAGGTCATTATCTTGCCTTGCTAAGGAAGGAAGCATGCTTTTGTCTTATGTTGTTATAGCTAATACAAAAGTGTTTTTAATTTTATTAGCACAATAAAAATAAGTTGTTTCATGATGACCTGCTGAAAAACTAGCTTGTTTTTAGTAATGAGACTTAAAAGTTGCTTACAGAATGTGTTAGTGATTTTTCCTCTGTATAATTCCCTTTGCTGGTAGCAAAACATGGTGACTCCTATATATTGATGTCTTCAGTTTTTTCCAGTCATCTGCTCAGTCTTCTCCATGTTTCAGGCTAAGATGACCAAGGTCAGGTCATTTAAGTAGAAACCTCAGAGTAGTGGGGAACTTTAGCTACAGACTCTAACACAGATTGCTAAGCCCATTTTTTTCCAGAAAGAAGACTCTGAAAGGTTTCAGTCTTGCCGTCTTCAAACTTAACCTCCTGAACAGAATTACCTACTCCCCTATCTTTTTTAACCTGGCATTCACTTTTGGTTTCTTCCAGGCAAACTGAACCTGGAGAAACCTGTTAGTGCTCTGTGAAGCCCATAACTCAGCATGCTGTGAAAAGCAGAAAGTGAATTGCTTTCAAATGTCAGGGGGAATTTTATGGAATTTCAATGAGGAAAACGTGCTACAGTCTGAAAAAATGTGATATGAGATTACTGAAACCTGCATTTTTGGGGGCTGTTTTAAAAGTAACTGAGTAGAACAGCAGTGTAGATACTGAATTTTAGTCAAGCTTTCTGAATATTTCTTGGACTTGTGTGAAATAAATAAATATAATTCTTATGAATCAGGATTACACCACTTCCAAGTTTAGTGTGGTCTGCTAAACTGATCCTTTAGTAAAACATACTTTTTAAATAGTGTCCCGTAATGATATGTTTAGTATAGCTGAAAAATATTTTTCTGTTTCATGGTATGTTTTAGAATTCTCTTCAGTTATTTCTTCAGAAAGCTGCAATCTTGTTAGTAAACTGTGATATAGGGGTTAGCTCTTTTGTCTGTTGTTTCTATGCATAAAGGATGTAAACATTAAGACTGCAATTTGATATGAGTTTAAATCAGCAGTGCTGTCAAAAAAAAAAACCAAAACAGCCCATGATTTCCCCTGTCCACTCCTTACCTTCATATTGTCACACAGGTATCTAATTTGGCCAGGGAACTCAACTGGGGAACTCATTCAGCTGACAATCAGCCACTTTAACAAAAAAAACAAACCCAAAACCTCAGGTCCTTTTTAGGTCAGTCCCTCAGTTTGGTTTATCAGGTAGTTACTGGTAATGTTTGTGCTCCAACAAAGCAGAGACAAAGGTACAAGCTGTCAATACAAGGATGTTTGTCATTCTTGCAGATGTCATACTGCTGGGTCTTGCTGAGGACTTTCATTAGTTTCAGCTGCTTGCTTAATTTACCCGAGCTGGATGCTGTGGCTCTAACTCACAATTCTCCCACTTAGAGTGGTGATGCCAGTTACTGAGACTGCTGTTTTTAGTAGAAAAAGACTGCTCTTAGGCTACGTGAGGACTAGCACTGAGAGGGTCAACTCACTATTTGAAGTGTTAACCACAGAGGAGGCTAGACAGGAGCCAACAGCTCTTGCTCTCGATATCCTGTCTTGGTCAGGTACTTCTTCCTGTATTTTTCTTTCTATTTCTTGTTCTGTCTTCCTCATGCTTACCTGTTCTAAATCCTATTCCCTTTGACAGTGTCGTAGTTTTCCCGCTTCAGTCCAACTCATTTTGCCTACTTCTAGCTCTCCCTAGCTTCTGCACAAGTCACATATGGTTTCCTTACCATAGCTGTGTGTTTTGTTTTTTTTTTTCTTTCTCCCACAGACCGTGTGTTTGGTGTCTCTCTTCCTTCTGTTTCCTCAAGTCAAATACACAGTCTCAGGTTTTTTCCCTTTTTCCTGTTCCTTTGCATCTCCTTCCACCCCTTGCTCAGCCCTTCGCAGCTTTCATGAAGTCCTATGATAATTTAAATCCAGTTTTCTTGCATTTCTATTTCTCGTGTGCTGTAGAAGCTCACTATAGAATTGCTTAGGACCCAGAATGAATGTTGTTACAGATGTAAAAGGGCAAGCCGTGTGCTTTAGCTCCAGCCTTGTGAACATCTCCTGCCATTCTTGTAATTTGAAGGGAGGTAAGAGGTACACTCTAAAAAGTTAAAAGCAAAACGTGTAATTCTAGCCTGTAAGAGGTTGTTTCAGATTTGACACTGTTCTAAAGTCATCCATCTATCTGAAATGCTTGGCTGGTTTTCAGGGAAAAAAAAAAAAGGCGGGGGAAGGTTAGGCATGAGATGTCCATTTTTACGATGCAAGAATAAATTAGTTCCCAAATATATTTTCCCGTCCACCGCTGAGATGGCTTTTTGTGTGGGTGGAAGCCTAGAAATAGTCTTGGCCAGTCAGTACATAGTTGACTTAAAAAATAGTAGTTCTGCCTTGTTGCCTTCACGTTTGTGAGACCTTGCTGCCCACATAGATGTGGCTCAACCTGCTCCTGGTGTCAGCTTTTCCACTTCCACTCTTCGCTCTCACTTCTAAGGGAGCCGTTTCACGTTACGCTGAAGTCAGCAGAACTGAGGGCTGCAGCGTGCTGCAGAGGAAGTGGGACCCGGTTACTACTTTTGTATCAAACTGGAGTGGGAGATCCCTTTTGCTGATGCTCTGCAGTTATATCAGATGACATGTCATGTGAAACCACACCCGCTCTGCCCTTCATCTGTAGCGGATGACATGGAGAGATGTAAGCTGGAAGTGGCATTATATACAGGTGAATCAGACTTTAATGATCCAGCCTTTGTAAGCATTTTGTCCAGGACACCTACATTGATGATATGCATGACAGCACTTCCGCAAACCTCAGTATTTTTACTTGTTTCTAGCTCCTGAAGAGAAGTTGAACTAAGATGTTACAAAGATTATAGAGTGTGAATGCTGGCAGGGTGCAGTAATCTTCTGTCAGATGCCTGTAGACCCCAAATCCGTAAAGCACAAACTTTGCAGATACTTTTTTTTTTCCCTTTTGTGGATTCTTTTCATGTAACTTATTCTTCTTAAAGAATCAAAATGATTCTAAAGTGTTTTGCATCCCTGTTTACACAATTAATTTACACAAGGTTAACGTTATAGAGCCTGCTTGTAGACAAGTGGTGAGAAAGTGCCACTATTTCTGTCACTTCTGTTCTTCCAAGTTCTGTCTTCTTTTATGTGTTATTTTACAGGATAGTGCCTGTCATGATGTTTCCTATTTATGCTAAATACTTCCTAAATAACTGTCGTAAACCATTCCTTTTGTCCTTTCTTCTACAAGTCTTTTAACCTTTTCTTTTTTGGGGGGAAAGGATTTCCCAACCATTTATCGCACTTCTCTGAAGCCTCTGGACTGCAAGTGTGGAAGTGTTGTATTGAATGAGAAATGTGAGGTTCAGGTGATACACTTGAAACTGTTCTGGCTAGAGTAGTATGCAAAGATCCGGAAGGAAAGAATGTATACCTCTGTTCTTGATTAATTCAGTAGGGTGGTGTATATCATTTAACCCCTTTGACACATTTGTAGGTAATCAAGAGTTCTCAGTGTGGTTAAACCTTGTAAATCAATATGAATGCTGGATGAAACAAGACAGATTTCAGGATTTTTATTAGAATTTTTAATGCCTAGAATGCTGTACACCAATTTGGAACAAAGTAAAAATTCTTAAGTCCAGGACTTATATTAAAAGCAAGTTACATATAAATTACATACAATATTAAAAATATTGATACAGTATTTCTTTGGAACAAAATGGACTCCTGTAAACTCCAGCAGTTGCTGACTGAAATGGAAACTGCCGGTAATGTTGGTGTTACGGTTTTAATAGTGGTTGTAAAACTGATAGGAATGATAGTTCCACTTACTAGCTGCTCTGGGACTTCCAGATTCTAGGCCAATTGTATTAATACTTCTTTCTCTTTACAGGTACAGATCTTGCCTTTCCTGCTTCAATTCATGACAATATAGTTTGCAGTAAAACATTTCAGATTCTTTACAAAAATGAGGAAGTTTCTGTGAATGACGTGATGATTTTCAAAATTAAAATGCTGTTAGATGAGAGGAAGGTAATCTGCCTTTCAGTTTTACTATATTCAGACAATTAACTCTTCATTATATACAATTTGGATTAGTATAAATAAGGGATCTGAAAAGATTTCATGCTTCTACAATTTTTTTTTAGATTGAAGAGTCTCTTAACGAAATGAATTTTCTGCTAATACTAGATCTACACTTCACGGATACAGACTATTCGTAAGTTTAGATATAGAACATTTTATTAAAGCAACAATAACTTTTTACACTGATTGAATGTGTATTATATATAGATGCAGTGTGTTCGTATTAGACATATAGGAGGGTACAAAAGAAATCCAGTCCTGAAGATTATTAAGATTTCATAACTGTTTTGTTTCGTTCTGATTTTTTCTGTATTTTTTTTTCCTGGGGGAGATGTCTTTGCATTCCAAAGTACAGACCTATGCTACATTGCTATCTGCATCAGTTACTAATAATGTGCACTTTAAATATGATCCTTCTAGTTGTATGTTGTTTTGTTTTAATTTCTTTTTAGACCAGATGACCCAAGCACACTACAGCCAGTCAGTAGCCGAACTTTAAAGCTGCACTTTAACTTACACCGGGGCCTTCATCATTACGTCAATGTTATGTTTGATTACTTCTACCTTTCTGTCATATCGGTTATAGTTCATGCTTCTTTGGTTGCTCTGCATCAGCCATTGATAAGGTAATCTCTTGTTAATAAAATGTACATAAATTATTGAGTGTCTAGATGGAAATGTTATAAAAACAGAATACTTAGGAAGGAGTTAAATCTATGGCAAATATAGTTTTCTTTATGATGATTTTGGAATTCAGAGCCCAGAGAGATGAGAAACTTCTTATTTTCAAAGTTACCTGGAATAAATTTTGAGTTTGGGTTTTTGTTAGAAATAAGAGTATATCATGTGGAAGAGAGAAAATACCCAAGACCAAAGAAGTGGAGGAAAATATAAATATCTGTATTTATACATGTGTATTTATATGTATAAATATTTATACCTTCTCCTACTCTGGAATATCTGCTGGTCACTCTAGTAAGTGACTGAAATAGGTGCCATTAATATAAATAGGGCATATTCTTTTAGCTATCTTTAGAGTTTGCAGTTATTACTCTAGTGGCGATGATGTCTGCAAGTGATGCATTCACCATTTTCTAAAGTAAATGGAATAGACAATTTTATCATTAAAAAAGCTTTTGTCTAATTTTTACTGAAGTCTTTTTATTTCATTGACTTGTGCTGCTCTTTGCGATCTCTGTTTACCTCACTCCTCTATCTCAAAAACAATTGTGAGAAAAAGACCATGCAGTCAGTCACACATGTGAAGTGTTCTTTGCACAGCTTTTTCTTAAGCCTATCTATCTTTGCTGCCTTTCATGTTCTTCATATTCAAATTCAGACTGTGTCATAAGTGTCCAAACCTTTAGCTTAGGGTATTCCCACAGGTTATCCCTGTCACCAATGAAAGGTATGTCTCTGTGTGTGTGTTTAGACAGCTGTTCTGTGCAGTAGGACTGTGCCGGTTTGGAGGATTCAACTGGCTTTTTTTCTTTCTTTTTTTTTTTTTCTTCTGTCTTTTCTTCTCCAAGATGGATTGTTTTGGTGATGCGTGTTAGGCATGGTTTTATCGTAACTGAACGGGCACATCTGAAGGAAAGGCGTGGCATTATTTGGGAGAGGAACAAGTATTTAGGAGTACTTAGGACACTTACACTAGTATTGTTGTCGAAGACTGCATGTGATAAAATAATGCACTTAAAGTAGCAGCATGTACGTAAAGTGTAAGTTGTCACACCATACCACAAGTGAAATTCAAGTAATTCACCTTTATTCATCCCATAGCTGTAGGGCTGATCTTCACTTCATTGGCAGAAAATTAAAACCAGGTTTTGTTACTAATTTTCAGTCAGAAATGTATTTGTCCCTGATAACTTTTTGAAAGTCAAACAGAAAATCTGAGGATTTTAATACATTTTTTCCTATGCTTCTGGCTTTTCAAGTGATGCTACAATAATGCTGTTTAATTTTTAAGCCTCAACTTTCTATAGCTTGTGTTAAGGAGATAGCAAAACAAAACAGCAACTTCCATGCTGCTTCCATTATCTTGACAGTAGAATGTCACTGGTGTCCACAAAACTATTTTAAGGATCCAAGTTGTCCTTTAAATGAGTTTGGGGTGGAGAAAGGAAGAAAACTTCAAATTTAGAGTGTTTTATTTCAGGTGGGCTACCCCATATTGTAATATTCAGCAAATACTTCATAGTTTTCGTATATACCCATATCCAGCTCACTTTTCTGGAGCACCTCCTCTTGAAAAACCTTTCCCCTTTGTCTTTTGGGCTTTCCATGGTGACAGTTGCTCCTCTGTTTAGGTCACACACCTTCCTTTCCTAGGGGGTGGGTTTTTGAGTGCTTTCAGAGTAGCATCCACATTTACCTTCTCTTGTGAACAACCAGTATTGACACTTTCTTTGCAAGAGAAGAGGTAATTCCACTTGCTTTTCTGGAGTCCTGTACAATCTACGCTTTATTAATCTGTCATTGCTTATTTCTGCCCATTATTTAAAATCCTGCACTTACTGTGTTCATTCACCTTTCATTCATTTTTCCTAGTTCTTTGTTCTCACAAGGCTACTGTTGCAGGGTGCTCTGTTCTCCCGGGGTTCAGGATGGGCTCTTGTCAGTAGGCAGACATCAGGCATCCCTTAGGAAGACAGCAATGGCAGTGTATGACAGCTTTGTGGCTGCTTGCTGCTGGTTCACCTTTAAGAGGTAAAGAACCCATAGCGAAGTTGGCAGAAAATTCAGTTCAAAATTTATCTCTATGCCTTAAAACTCTCAGAAATATTGTTTAGATTAGTTGAGGTTTGCATTGGAAATAATGAGGAAGAGCTCCTAGCACTGAGTCTGCTGACCTTCACGGTGAGAGAAGGCAACAGAACAGTTGAGGGCGATACTTTCTTAAATTCCTCCAACTAGCTGGAGACACGCTTTTGGAAGAGAACTGCTTCAGAAGCACTGCTCCCCTAGTGCACTACCAGAGACTGAACTGAGATATCTGGGCTATCCTGAGAGGATTTAAAAGTGCAGCCCACTGTGCTAGCAACTTCTAGGATTTTACTAAGGGTCTTTTCTTCTACTACTTTTCAAGAAAAAACCCAAGATTTTGTTGTAACTGTGATAGTTTTGTAACACAGTATGTTCAAATTATCAGTTATTTGTGCTTTTTGCAGCTTTCCTCGCCCAGTGAAGAATACATGGTTGAACAGGAACGCACCAGCGCAAAATAGGGACTCTGTGATTCCGTCTCTTGAAAGTGTGGTATTTGGCAATAACTACACAAAACAGTTATCAGCAGATGTAAGAATATATCAGTTTACTATTTTATTTGTATGTGTTGTTGGGCAGCATGAATTATGTTTCCTGCAGAAATACAAGTTGACAAAGAATTAACTTTGCTAGAGTTACTTTGGTGTGCCACGTGATGTGGGAAATGAGAAAAATTGTTTTAAATTATGTGCTTCAGGAACACACAGATGGAAAGCTTACAATATTAAATGTTTAACCTTCTATTTTAATATATTGCAATCCATTGAAAGTTGCAAAAATATGGATGAGGTTTGTGGAAAGAAGCAATTTGCTTATTTGTCGTCTTAGTTATTCCATTAACACTACATTCATTGTACATAATTAATATGTGCCTCATGTTTTTCTTTCTCTTTAGGGTTGCAGTTTTGTTGTTTCAGAGTCTTTCCTCAGCCATGCCTATAATTTCCACTATACGCTTTGTGCCAGTTTGCTGCTTGCTTTCAAAGGGTTACATAGCTATTTCATTATGATAACAAAGGAGCTCCCCTCTTGTCACCGAGTTGAACTGGGTATGTTGAATTTAATAAAATGCATCACTTTCCTGTCTGTTTATTGAGAATACCCTCTTCCAGACTAAACTGGTATTGATTTCCTACATCTTGCATATCTAAAATCTTCTTGCTTTAACTGAACTGGAATTTAATAACTCAAGAAAAGAAATCAAAAAGAAACAAGTACTGTCACATTACTAACAAAATGAGGAGATAACAGCCTGAATTTACGCAAATACGTTTTTTCTTGTGGTCTTGATTTGCCCTGTTATTTCAAATGATTGTGTTTAGTGATGAGAAAGTTAGAGAAACTCTTAATCCAAGTAGCATGCTGCACTTGTTTCTTTGTTATAAGAAAACATTGTATATTTCTATAAAAATTGGAACTCTGTAAGCTTCAAGTTGAGAAGAATATTACAACGGAAGCTTATCTGAGGGAGAGAATGCATTACACGTCTGTGCATGGAAAAATACCTGAAACTAAGGCTTTTCCTTTATAGAAGCAAAAACACTGCTACAGTTTTGGTGCAAAGAATATTTCCAAGTCAGTTATCTTAATCTCGATATGGAGGGGAACACCCTCTTAAAGGAATGACTTGTCACCTAGTCTTCCTTTTAAGGACAAAATGTGCTTTTTCCCCAAACAGGTTCTGTTGGCACTATTGTTCTTGTAATGATAGGCTTAGACTAAATCTTGATACTTAAATGTTTCAGATAGGATCTTCAATTCCTCTAAAACATTCCTACAAAATATACATGAAATAGGAAAAAAGCGGGCCATTGAGTTGCCTATTTCAAACCTCACTGAAATAATGAAAAACATTTTCATAAGCTTCAGTGTAATTTGAGTCAGACCGTTGTCTTTTCTGTGGGTCATTTAACATATCTTTAGGAATGCAAGCTTGAACAGAAATTCTCAAAATAAATATATGAAGTGAAAGTTACCGCTTACAGTTAACATTCACTGTACATACTCTGCTAATGGTTTGTTTCCTGTGGGGTTTTTTTTTGTTACTTTTTAAGTCTCTGCTAGAATTACTTTGTTTTGATATTTGTAATTTTTTTCCTTTAATTTTTTTTATAAGCATTGATTGGGACAATTGATGTAACAAAAAGGACTAATAATGTAAATATTAATTATGGTATTATTACTCATCTTTTGCTCATGAAAAATAACTAATGCCTACCATTAATTCTGATTTTTCTAAAATCCATCGATGGTAAAAAAAAAAAAGCTGTGATGTTTATAAAGAAATTTAAGCTCTCTGGACTTCACAAATTGTCACTTGCATTTATGTTTAAATTTTAAAATAAATCAACTGTTTCATAGAGGATATTTTATATGTAAAGTTTTAAATGGGCATTGCAGAAGATAATCCCAAGTCCTGTTTAAATCCCAGAAGTGTCACATTTTGTTTTAAATTAAATTATTATCTCTCTAATTTTGTTTCTTCTGTTCGCTTTGCTATTGCTCTGTCATATAATTTTAACACAAGACAGTGATTTTGCAGAAGCATGTGCAGACAGCTGTTGGACTAGGTAACTGTAATTGAGCATTTAAGTATTATTGATTTCAGGAAGTAAAAAATGCTACCTTGATGTATATCACGAGTGATACCTAATCTAGAATCTACACTAAAATTCCATGCTTTCATTCGGATCTAACTGCACTAATAGCTAGGCTAGCAATAAGCTTTTTTACTAACTTTAAGGCAAATAATAAATCACAGATGAAAAAAGGAGTGTAGTAACTAGTCATGTGTGTGCAATCCCTATAACTAGCCAAGGCCAGCATGCAGGTCCTTTATGAGCGCCTTCTCAGAAGAAAATATCCACGAACCCAAAGCGACGCCTACCTAGGTATGTTTTCAATGCAGGTGATATAACCCCTCAGATTTTTATTAATAAT
>NW_010426255.1:7853-18905 GCF_000710305.1 Buceros rhinoceros silvestris | reverse complement strand
ACCCAGGACAATAGCACATCTGCTACACGCCCCCTCAGCCTGCTGGGATGGTTACCCTCTCAGACGGTGAGGTTAGGTGGGCTTGGCATGTTCTTCCTGATGAATTGACGGTGGAGGGTTTTTCTCAGGTTTGAAGTACAGGTTGAAGGGGAAGCTAGTTCCTATGTGCAGCTGCTGCCTGACTGGGATGAGAGGGAGGCTGGGGGAGAGGGGCTTGGGGCTATGGCACACTGAAGGGGCAGGAGGCGAATCCAGCCAGAATAAAATGCAGTACTGGGCAAGAAGTCTGCTCTTGGGGATAACAGGGTCTGCCAGGAGCCCCTTGTGTAAGTGCCAAAAGCCTGGAAGGACCCTACCTCCTACAAGTGTTTTAACAGTCTGTGGCATCGGGGATGTGTCCAGTCTGTGCATTGTGAACCCCTCTGGCGTTCATTACGGACTCAGCCCCCCTGAGAGGTTTTCAGAGTAACAGGCTTGGGCTGTGTCACTCTGTGAGGCTTTTCAGGTTTCAGCAGCTCTTGCCCCTGTATTGTATCACAGAGTGTTCCCAGCATCTGGAGCAGGTTCCTTTGGGCAGGGATCCCAAGTTTCAGGTAAACATAACGTTCAGGGAAGTAATTTTTCATATTTGTTTACAACATCAGAGAAAACTCACCAGCTGCCCTCCTTCTTCTCACTGTGCCTTGCACAGCTTATCTCCCGAGATTACTTCATCATCCTCCTTATGCTCAGTTCCCAAGGAGCTAAGCTCAGCAGCAACCTCCAGGGCTCCCGTTCTTGGCAGGCCTTGGCCACCCCATGCCCGGGTCCGTGATGTCTGGAGGTAGAGCAGCGACTCTTTCACGGGCACCCCCAGGTAGAGCAGCGACTCTTTCATGGGCACCCCCTTGCCGTGGGGAAGGAGCTTGCGTGCCCTTGTGAGGTTGAGAGCTGTGCTGGTGGTGGCATGTGCCTCCGGTGGGGTCTCCCAGGCCAGACAGGTCTCAGCTGAAGGGTCAGACAGTGTGTCCATGGGCAGGATGGGCTCACTAGCCTTCGGGCACCATCCTAGGAGAAGGACAACTCTGACCCCAAACCCGGGCAGATGGAGCTCGTTTAGCCCTGTAAGGCATCCATCATCTAAGAGAAGGACTCTCTAACCAAACCTACGACCTGAGGACTTCGCTGTCACCGTCCAAGCTCGCCGGGCCCTGGCAGATGACCCTCAGGTGCAAAGGGTGGAGCCGGTTCCGGGCACGCTGCGTCTCACCTAAAAAGTCCACCGCGCAGCCCCAAAGGGTGCCCTCATCGCTTTCAGGGAGCGTGGGAAAAGCCCTTCCCAGATCTTCGTTCACAAAGCCAAGCCATGATGATGATGAAGCTCAGCAGCAGTGGTGTTACCTAGTCACAGCACATCTTGCAAGCTTTCCACTGCTTCTCGACCCATTTCACATACCTGGACACTTCTTTTTCCCCAGCAGGCAAGACATGTAGCCATGTGGCAAGAGGAGACAGTTCATGGTGAGACATAGAGCAAGTTACGGACAGTTTCCTCGCCATCATGCCCATCTCCATACCAGCTCCATCCTTCTCTTGTTTCACCTCCACCTGGTATGGGGAAGTCACTCTGCCCTTGTTGCAAGAAGACATAACTGCAGACAGCCTCAGCCTGCCATCTCCTGATGCGGTCTCCCAGAAGCCGTGACTCTCTTTGGGCTACAGAGTCCACAGCCCCAGGACACAGGGCTGAGTGGTGACCTGCAGCCACCCGTTCTGTCAAACCACTGGTGTGATTTTAGCCCAATCCTGCTACCACTGCTACTGCCTGAGGTAGAGCCCAGGCATGGCAGTGACTGAGGTTGGAGGGGAGCTCTGGAGGTCGTCTGATCCAACCTCGCCCTGCTCAAGCAGGGCCTCCTAGATCCCGTTGCCCTGGACCATGTCCAGGTGGCTTTTGGTGTTTTGAGTTGCACAACCTCTCTGGGCAACCTATTCCAGTGCTCAGTCACCCTCACAGTAAAAAAAAGCTTCCTGGTGTTCAGAGGGAGCCTCCTGTGTTTCAGCCTGTGCCCATTGCCTCTGATCCTGACACTGGGCACCACTGAAAACAGCCTGGCTCCCTCCTGGTTGAACCCTCCATTCAGGTGTTCGTGTGCATTGGTAAGGTCCCCCTGAGCCCTCCCCGTTCCAGCCGGAACAGTCCAAGCCCTCTCAGCCTTTCCTCACAGGAGAAATGCTCCAGTACCTTAATCATCTTAGCTCTTCAGTAGCCTGTCTCCAGTATGTGCCTGTCTCTCTCGTACTGGGGAGCCCACACCTGGACACAGAGCTCCAAATGTGGCCTCACCAGAGCTGAGTAGAGGGGAAGGATCACTTCCTTTGACCTGCTGGCAAAACTTGGTCTAATGCAGCCGAGGATAACATTTGCCTTTTGTGTGGCAACACACATTGCTGGCTCCTGTTCAACTTGGTGTCCACCAGAACACAAAGGTCTTTGCTGCAAAGCTCCTTTCCAGCTGGGTGGCCCCCAGCGTGCACTGGTGCATGGGGTTGTTCCTCTCCAGGTGCAGGACTCTGCACTTCTTCTTGTTGAACTTCATGAGGTTCCTGTTAGCTCACTTCTCCAGCCTACCGAAGTCCTTCTGGGTGGCGGCGTGACCCTCTGGCGTATCTGCTACTCCTTCCAGTTCGGTGTCCTCAGTAATCTTGTAAAAGGTACACTCTACCCCATCACTCATGAAGATGTTGAACAAACTAGAACCAGTATTGACGCTGGGTTGCAGGGGATCACTACTAAGTACTGGCCTCCACCTAGGCTTGGTGCCACTGATCACCACTGCCTGGGCCCAGCCATTCAGCCAGGCGTCAGCCCACCTCGCTGCTGCTTATCCAGCCCGTACGACAGTTTGTCTGTGAGAATCCTGTGGGAGGCAGTGTTGAAGGCCCTGGTGAGGTCAAGGTAAGCAGCCCTCCCTTTGTCTACCAGGCCAGTCATTTCATCATAGCAAATTATCAGGTTGGTCAAGCATGACTTCTCCTTGGTGAATCCATGCTGACTATTCCTGATGATTTTGTTGTTGTCCGTGTGCCTGCAAATGGTTTCCTGGATTAGCTGCTCCATCACCTTCCCAGGGTTCAAGGTGCGGCTGACTGGCCTGTAGTTCCCCAGGTCCTCTTTCTCGCCCTTCTTGGAGATAGGAGTGATGTTTGCTTTCCTCTGGTCTTCAGGTACTTCTCCCAGGTGCTATGATCAGTCAAAGATTATCGAGAGGGGCCTTGCAATGACATCCGCCAGCTCCCGCAGCGCTTGTGGGTGCATCCCATAAGGATTTGGTTTGGTTCTTCTGTTCCAGAGGCAAGCAGGTCCAGCTGCCTGCACCTGTAAGTGTGTCCTGTCTGTTTGACAGAGCACTGTCCTTCTTCTCGTTTTGTACACTCCATCTTTACGTTCCTCACGCTCCACAGTGCAGTCTGGTTTCTGGGTAGTTTTCCACTGCTCAAGCTGAGCACGCAATAGTTGCAAGCTTCTTCCTGGGGCCTCTTGACGGTCTCGAAAACTGAGCTCCTGGATTATGTACTGTTTCTCCAGGTTGAAGCACCTCTAACTTTAAATACAGCTTTAGGGAATCCAAAAGTTGCCAGTTATTCTGGCATCCCGGAGGGATGTGGGACCCCGGGGGCACACACTTCCTGCCCAACCCCTTATCGGAAGCAGCAATACCCCTTATCTGGGCCGGGGCAGGTGAATCCAGAGCTGCAGCAGGTTCTGACAGTGCCCTGCAGATTCAAGTGCCTCCTTCCCACTTGGCTCGCTGAGCTCCTCCTCCCAGGCAGGCTGGCGTGATGATCTCTACATCCTCAGGGCAGTTCTCAGTCTCACCGAGATGCTTGAGAGTTCCTGGAAAATCTTTTTCATCGTTGCCAACCCTCATTTTAGCAAGGGTGCGTTGTGTTTTGCAGAGACTCCCTCAGCACTGCGGTCAGCTGGGGCTTTGCCTCCTTCAGCCTCGCAGACAGAGCAAGCAGCTGACGCAGAAGCTTTTGGCTCTGTCTGGGCCATAGCTGCCACCTGAGACATTGTTCCGTGCTCCTTCCCTCTCTCCGTTCTCTGGAGCGGAGCCCTTCAGGCCTGCCAGCTGACAGCCCTAGCTTCCCCCAGACCAGCTCCCCGCGTCGGCATGTCTTTGCCATGGCAGGCATGGCCAGTTGCCCTTGTGGGTCGGCAAGGGGACCGCTCTAGGCAGAGGGCAGGTCCTGCACACAATCCACATGTGAAAAACTACAGAAAGTAGGGATAAAAACCAAGAAATGCTGCTTGACAACCTGAAACTGCTGGAGATCAGGAGCCCAGCCCAAATCCAGGTGGGACAGAAGGATGCTGAGCAGCCCGTCTAGGGCAGGACCTGGTTTGTGGCTGCATTTCATAGTGAACCTCCTGTAAGGCGCTGCTTAGGAAACACACACCCAGCAGTAAAGACTGGAAGAAACTTTTCTAAACTTTAGGAGGCTCTAAAGCGCTAGTGATTTAATACAGTGAGGAAGGTGAGCTGGAAATGGCAGCAGCGTGGATAAGTGGGGAGGGGTGTAGAGAGGGAGTGTCTCTGGCCATTCTGTGCTTCTGTGCTTGAAGCTTTTGCAATCATCGTGTATTACAACTGCCAAAATCTTCAGCCTGGCTCTGGTGTGCTGGGCATCTCTGTGGCCCTGCTGGCAAGCCTGGCCTGCATTTTGTGCTCTTAATAAGGAGAGCTTAATAAGGATGGAGCTGAAGCTCGTGGCAGTCTCCTAGCATCCTTCACCTTAGACACAGCAGCCTCTGTGATAAACAGTGTGAGTGACTTCAGCTGCACAGAAGGGCAAACAGCTTGCTGCTGCCAGGGATCGCATGAGTCCTCCCCAGCTGTGGTAGAGCCAAATCTGCTGGGCTAGCTAAACCTGCTGCTGGAGATGGCTCTCCCCCACGCCAGTGACTTTGCCGTGCGGTGGGTAAGGGTGTGTGGTCTCGGTGAGCGCTGGCGTTGTTCTTTCCGGAGCACTGATGCCACGTGGATGCGCCTTTATGAGCTGATGCCTGCCAGAAAGTTTTCCGTTCTGGTGGTGTTGCAGAATCGAGTGCCTGGTGAAATCTTTACACCAGGATGTCTTAATCACTTATCGTCTCCTTCTGTCCTTGAAAGTGCCTGGGTACCCCACGGACAGAAACCCTTTGCCTTTCATTACAGAGATGAGAGTCAGGCATCCCACCCTGCCTGCCCCAAGGAACTGGCTCACCCCATCCAGTGCTCGTAGACCTGCGACGTGTCGCAGGTAATGCTCCCTCCGGTCATTGCAGAACGCTTGATACTTGATGCGGTGAGTGCAGACAGAGAGCTGGCAGTCCCTCTGGCAGCTGCCAGCTCAGAAGGAGCAGAACTAAGGTTGCCTGGGCATGTACTCTAACTCTAAACGTCCTGTTTTTCCACAAGTTTGCATTTTGATGAACGTAATGTTCTGGTAAGGAACGAGCTCTCACCAAGCAACATTAACTCGGTGTTAACAAAGGTTTTTGACATTGAATTTAAGCCTGAGGACAATGCTGGCACAAGAATGAATTATCACAGGCTAGGCCATGGGTACACTGAGGTTGGAAATCAGAAGGAGCTTCCTACTGGCCAGTGCGAGGATGTGGAACAGCCTTTCAACAGCAGCAGGGAGGCCAGGAGACCGAACTTGCTTTGAGACTTGAAGTCTCTGAGTAAGAGTTTGCAGTGGGGTTGCCTGCCGCCGGCCAGAAGGTCTCTGACAGTCCTCTCTCCTTATGCAACTGCAGGACCTTTTCATAACGACTTTGCTCTCAAAGCAGCGCAAGCCAAGCCAGGTGCCCAGGGCTCGTCTGGAAATGGTGCTGGCTGTTGGGGGCTGCGGGCGCTGCAGAGAGTGCTGTAGGGCTGTAATTACCCGGGAAGGACAGGATGCGCATCCCTTCTGCCTCCAGCCCGCAGAGAGCTGGCTGGAAATTGGAGGGGACAGCATCTAACAGGCAGACCCAGGACCGATTACCTCGGGTGACAGCTGGGTGTCTTGCAAATCTGAGGGGATTTCTGATGAGCAGAGGAGGACTCCTCTGCACCGCAGCCCAGGGGAAGGTGTGCCCTTGTGAGCTGGGCACTTAGGGCCTTTGAGGCCAGCTCCTCCGCTGTCCTCACTCGTCTTCGTTAACCGAGCCTTAGTACCCAGCCTGGGACAGGGCCCATCGCTCGCTCCCTCCTTTCCTAGAGAGGGCAGCGTAGGCAGATAAGACCGGCTTGGCACAGGGTGGAAAAGGGGCTGAGAGAAGAGACTGCCCCAGGAGCAGCTGTCAAGAGGAAAGATGAGAGCCGCACTCCCAGGGCAGCCACGGGCTGGGTGCTGCAATCAACCGGCAGCATTTGCTTTGGAGCTGCTCCTTCCTCCCTCCTTCCCGCTGCTAGCCTGGGCACCAGCCGCCCTGGGCACCAGCAGCCCTGGCACACGGCGCAGAGCTCCCAGCCACCCCTGCCTCTAGGCACCTCTCTGTGCTCAGCTGCCCAGAGCAGAAATCTTGCACGAAATACTTCACTGCCAGGTCGCAGGGGGCTATACAAGCCGGGGATAAAACGGGAATTACAGCAAACTCGGCAGCTGACTGCCTCTTTTCTGGTTTTTGATAGAAGATTAAGGCATTGCCAGAGTGATGTCTACGTCTTCCTCAGTGCTGAAGGTTAGGGGTTTCCAGCCTAGCTGCCGACTCATAACCAGGCAGAAGAGAAAAGGGGAAATTGCCACGAGGAATGTGGCTGAAATGGCTTGCGTGAATGTATTCAGAGATTACCGTAGGTATTGTACTGCTACCTGTGTTATGGCTGGTGTGTTTAGTAGATGTTTGCAGTGGAATCTGGTTTTTTAAAGAGGATGTACCTGCACTTAGAGCATTTGCCTATGTCTGCAGATCCAATGCTGTAAAGATCGTTAAAGAAACAAGTTCCTCCTGCAAGCAACCTTAATTCCTGATGTTGTGACACCAGTACTTTTTTCTAAGCCTAGATGCCTTTCAACATTTTAGTGAGCTATTGAACCACTGGATGGCATGTCACTGTCCAGAGTCTAGCCTGGCTCTGCAGTGATTAAAAATAGCTCCCCGTGAGTGCATGTCTGCGGATCCTTCTGGATCATCAGACATCAGTGTGGTGTTCCAGTTCCCCGTTAAATACTTGCTCTCTGACTGAAGTAACTGGCAAACTCAGCAGAGACCTGGAATGTGACCTTCGTCTAAGCCGTGTCACCTCCAGTGCACGTTGCCTCTGGATCAAGGCTGAGACAGGCGGGGGAGGCTTAGGCTGCTGCTCCTGAGATAACCGGAAGGATCAGGGGAGCTGGGTGAGTGTTCAGTCTGAACAATGGCTTCAGAGTCAGAGTTGTGATCGTACTCAAATTAATTTCAAATATGCACAGTAATACAAGAAGCAATTTGCATAAGACGTCACATGGAGTGGCATACGATTTCGCATATTTAAACAAAATACAATAAAGCACAGCTCGGGCGGGTACGTGAAATCATTTGTGCAGCGAACCATGCAGAGAAACGACGTACAATTATCACAGAAGAAGAAAACAAATGGCAGCAACCACCCAGGATGCAAAGTCAGCTCAGCAGCAATGAAATACCAGCCTCTTCCTCATGCGCCGTCCTGATAGGTGCTTGGCTTCCCGGGAACGTTACATGAGCACGTGCTACTTTTCCACCAGGCCCTTCAGGTACAGAGGACGGTGCTCGCTCTATCATGCCACTGCTCACTCCTTCGTATTTGCATCCTTGGCTTCATCTTTGCGAAATGCTTTTCTTATGTGTCATTCTTTCTGGGCTTCTAGTGCATTCATCTCCAAGTCCGAGGGGCTCCTCTCTCACCACCTATGGCTTAGTTCTTAGTGCCCCTGTAGACCAGATGATGTGGCCTCCATCTCAGCTCCTGCAAAATGATGACCCAAGAATTAATATTAGAAAAGGAAGATGGCAAGAAAAGGGAGCAACATCCCTTAAGTGGGAATGCATCATCCTTTGCAGGGAACGTCGGGAGGTCTGAGGCCTTTAAACCCACAAAAGGGACTTTCACCCCCCGACCTACATTTTATGTCAATTCTGCATCTCATGACACGTGGGTTGGGTCTGCACTGCACTGCAGCAGGGAGGCTGAGCTCTGAGGACTGAGCCACGAGCGTGTACAAGCGCATCTCCTTCTCCTCCTTTTCCAGGAGGCAGGCAGGGGAGGATCTAGCTGCTACTCCTGAGACAGCTGGAAGGATCCGGGGAGCTGGGTGAGCACTCAGTCTAAACCAGGGCTTCAGCATCAGCAGCACCCTGCTACTCAGGAGCTCCCACACCACAGCTTCACCTCTCTTGTCTTCATTTATCCAGCTCTTTTAAAGCCCGCCAGCTCTTATTTTCCATCCTGATCCCTTCCTCTGACCCTACTTCCCCTTCCCTCCCCATCTTTAAGTCCCAGCCGTAGTTTCTTGTTCTTCCCACTCTCTCCTCAACCTGTCCTCCTTCCTGTTCCTGCTCCCTCATAATGCTCTTCTTTAAGGCCTGTACTTGACAGCTTCAGTTCCTTGTATTTTAGCCAGGCAATTTGTTTCTCTCCACAGGACTGCCTCGGCATCAACAAAGAACTGTCACCAAAACCCTGGAAGAGGTAGTGTTATGCTTAGTCACCATTTCAGCCCAGCCCTCGTCTAACTTGCAGATACCAGGGGAAAAAATCTGCCTCTTCCTCATCCGTGGCACTTAGAATCACTGCACCGTGTTGTGAGCTGCAGTGAGCTGGCCAGCGTGAGTATCTGCAAGAAACCCCCGTTCAGCCAGGACAGTCTACTCAGCCTTTAGTTTTGCCGTGCAGGTCCTGATGCTTGGAGTAAGGGAAATCTCGTTATAAAGGAAGACGTGACACCGCTCTACCACCTCTTCTAGCTTCTGCTGCATGTACAGCAAATGCAAGGTAGCACTAAGCAGAAGCTCAGACCTCACTCGCGTCACGTTCACTCAGACGCAGTACGTCGCACAAGAAAGGAATTGGCAAAGCAGAAAAAGGCACCAGACAGAAAACATTTCAAACTTACCTCATTCATTCTGGTGTCACCACGTGGGTCTGAACCAGTGTAATGAGACTGGCGCAAGCCTCCAGTGTAGGTGTGTTTAACCGCTGCACCAGTGTTTTGGTTAATGAACACTTTCAGCCCAAGCCAAAGCCAGCTGTCCTGGCTGGGTGCATTCCCCTGACGGTAGCAGAGAACACCCGCTGCTGACTACCCCTTGGATCGGAAGGGCTCACAAAGCTCCTGCTTTCTGGGTCACTTTACCAAGGCTTGGATGGTGTCTGAGAGAATCACAATGCCTGTCCAAGCATCCTTCCTTAGGCAAACTAACCGAGAAACCCACCATCTCTTCAGCCAGGCCAGGCTGTAACGCAGATTTGAGCCGTGCATGCTGTAGACATCAAACTATTTTCCTCTGACGTTCACAAAATGAGTCACCCCAGGCTTGTTTACTTGCTTGTTTGTTGAACCCTCGTGGTATGTCCAGCCGTCAGTGAAGTCCGGGCTTCAAACTAGACTGGCTGCCCTAGAGCATCTGTTCTTCCGCCACTGGAGCTCTAACTAGGAGCCACAGAGATGAAGAACAGGTCCCCGGAGCACAGACTGGCATTTTTTTCCCTGCCAGATTCCTTGTGGGGATTGATCTGAAGTTGAAGATGGTTTTGCTTGTATTCTGGTCACTCCCAGAGAAAGCTGGGCTTTGGATCAATGTGGAACGCGTCACTGAATGGTCTATTATTCACTGTGTGCGGTGTGCTCTCAGAGACACAGCAGCCCTCAATAAAGATTCAATTCTGCCTTCGAGGATCAAAGCAGGAACGAACCAAGGGAAGTACTTAACTCCGTTACACGATGCTGAAATGAGTGGTTGCTTGTTTCAGGGCAGTTCTTCATGGCAGTTTTGAGTTGCGTGTTGCTCCTAATTAAATGGCCATCAACACAGCCACACCTCTTCAGCAGGGCGTGGAGATACCTCCCACTTAAGCTGTCTTGTCCCCTCTGCACCGAGGCTTACCCTTGAGTCAGCGCAGCTCATCCACGCTGCCGTGCCCAGTCCACATCACCGCCCCAAGGAGCAGGGTGATGCCCACAGGTCCACGGGTGCTTTCCCACCAAAACCCTCATGGCCGCAGCGTTGGGCCAGCTCTCTCACAGGGCGTGCTGCAAAGACACAGCGTGGCGATAACCAACAGCACGGGTCTGGGGAGGAGGGCAGAGCTAGAGCACTTGGAGTCCTAACTTCCAGCGCTCTGGAGAAGCTTCTTGAGCACGGGAGGCCAGCGAACCCTTTAGCTCGCTGCCAAATCCCTGCATTAATAGGCACTTCCATCTGACAGTTGCCTGGTATTTTTTTCTTTTCAAAATGGGATAATTTGTTGTGGGTTGTAGAAGGCTCTCAGCTGGAGGGAGTCCCATCTTTGAGAGATGTTTTCATCATGTTTTTCTGAAGTACTTTCTTGGGAAATCTCAGTGGTCAGGAATACCTCAGGCTTGTTTTTGACCAGTTGTTGGGGCGATTTTCATGTGTCTTGATGTGGTCATACAGTTTTTACGTGTTCTGCTTTGATTTATATGATGACATCCATTTCCCCTACCTCTGCTGTCCCTGTTCATCATGCAGCTCCCGTTCTAGATCCCTGCTGCAGAACAGGGTGGTGGGGAGATCTAGGGAAGGAGTCAAGGCTGAAGACCAGAGAGGAAGGGAGATGCTGGGGAAGGAGGCAGGTCTGGGACCAGACTGGAAGGGTGGGAAGTCATCATGGGCAGGTTGGCAAGAGCGATGTAGCAGAGTGTGGTGATGGGAAGGGACTAGACCAGGGAGTCAGTGTTTCCGGAAACCAAAAGAAAAAGGGGCATCTTGGGGAGCTTCTCCTGTGAGGCAGAGAGCAAGTCCTGGTGAAGAAAGGGAACATTTGACTGCGAGTCTGCTGCCTCAGCCTCTGCTGAGAGAGTACTGTAGGAAAAGCATCTGGTGACAGAGAAGTC
>NW_010426255.1:6809-7753 GCF_000710305.1 Buceros rhinoceros silvestris | reverse complement strand
GGGCAGCAGGAAGGGCTGATGCTCTGGCTGGAAGCAGATGAGGTTTGTGCAAGACACTTCACTGCACCAGTGAGTACACGAGTCTGTAATTTCAGCACAGTAAGAATCTCTAGCCTCCTCAGTCAAGTCTCTCCAGCTGCTCAGCCCCAGAGCCGCTGTAGGTGCTCGACTGGAGAGGATCATCCAGGGGGCAGGTGACCAGCATCCTAAAGCAACAGCGGTGAGGAACTCTGTCCTCCCACAGTCAGCACAGGAGCAGAAGAGATGCCTGTCAGCCTCTCACGTGTGCGTGCCCTGGCACGGCCACTGCAGGAGTGCGTCTGCTCTCCAGTGGGGCCTGGGGCCACCTCCAGCTGACAGAGATCCCGTCCAGGGCACAGGGTGCCATGCGGAGGGGTCTGGTCCTGCGTCCTTCCAGTGGGCAGAGACCTGAGGACAGAGTCTGTGGTCAAGTCTGGTCTGGGGAGCCTGCTCCTTTGTCCAACAGTAAAGCAGTGGATCCGGGATTTATCCAGTGCCAAAAGGACCCAAACGGTGAGCAGAGGCCGGGGACCGTCCATCCCCAGCACCTAGCAATCCTTCTACCAGTGCTGGGGAGCGGCCCTTCAGGGCGGCCACCGTGTCTGGTGCTGGTCTCCAGCAGCTGCTCCGCACCCACCCCAGCACCGATCACCGCCAGGGCTTGTGAAGTGGGGGAGTTGCAGGAGACAAGAATGCTTAATTACAGAGCAGCCCTGGAAACCAGCAACAGCAGCGGCACTGTGGCCAGGAGGGGAGGCAGCAGGGCTGTAAATAGAAATTGCGGAGGCAGCCGCAGGGAACAGAGTGAGGGAGGCTCCTGCGCCTGCATCGCTCCATCTCCCTGCCTTCCCCTCAGCTTCGTTCCCCTTCCCCAGCCACCCTGAGTCCCAGCACAAACCAGTGTGCGAGAAACAGCCCCAGAG